>NW_005372121.1:2104622-2182387 GCF_000412655.1 Myotis brandtii
TTCATACCATACCTATTTCTATCATTAGCAAATTCAGTTAAAAATTAGCACAGGAATAAACATAGGTGAAAATTATAGCATTTGACACTAATAACAATTTCCTCCTTGAAATTGTCTATATCCATGGCATTCATGACTTATTCTCTCCTGGATCAACTTCCACTCCTCTGCATCCATTTTCAGGATACTCTACAGGGGTCATTTTTTCCCCCTTGCTGAGTAAAGGCTGGGTTTCTCTGAGAGCTTTATATTCAGCCCATTCCCCCTTTAACATTCCTCTAGTTTCTCTTCCAATCATTCTCAAAGCTTTACTCCTCCCTCCCTCCTTATGCTGGCAACTCCCTGACAATATCTCTAACCACAAATTCCCCTCTTAACTCCAGACTGTATATCCAGTTGTCCCTGAGGCATCTTACTAGTAATGTAGTGTAGACAATTCTGGAAATATTTCATGTTCACTTTTTTTCAAATTTGCAGAATCTTAGACTCTATACCTCTCTCACATCCCAAATACAGCCAACTCCAATACTCATCATATCTTGTCTTCTTCCTCTTTAATTATTACTCTCACCTCCTTGCATCCAAGCTTGCTCACATTAGACCCATTCTGCCAAATGCAACTAGTGTATTACCTTGTGTCCAAATCTATGCTAATCCACTGCTTAAAGTCCTTCAATGACTGCCCATTACTGACACATGAAGGCCAAGGAACTTAACATGACACACAAAACACTCCATGTGGCATCCATCAACCATGTCAAACTCATGCCCTCTTCTCCTTACTTTATGCTTTGCAGTCTATACAAATAGACCATATTTTAAGTCTTCACATTTACCCTTGTGGCTCAGGTTCTGAGCCTTTGGTGTGACAAGACTCTCCTTCTCAACACCCTTTCTACCTTCCACTTACCCTTTCTACCCTCCATATTCACCATTTTGAAGACCTCATCTCTAGAATGGGCAACAAATTCACACACTTCCTGTGGTGGGCATTTTGCTGTGCTTCCATAGCATAACAGTCCTAAATCTGTCTATGTTTTCTTAAAAACATTTATCCTATATAATAAAAGGGTAATATGCAAATTGACTGAAGAGCAGAACAACTGGTTGGTGGGGGGTGGGGCCACTCGCCTGCTGGCACCAGCCCTCCATCAGCCCACCCGGTCATCTCCTGCAGAGGGAGGCCAGACTGTGTCTTAAGCCATCAGTCAGACATCCCCTGAGAGCTCCCGGACTGGGAGAGGGCACAGGCCGGGCTGAAGGACGCCCCCTCCAGTGCATGAATTTTTGTGCACCCGGACTCTAGTTTATATATATTTACCACAAACTCGAAGGTTTTCAAGATTAGAAAAAAATGTCTTATGTACCTCTGTCCCTGGTTCAGATATTCATTAAAGTGGAACTAAATTTTTAACAAATTGGTAATGGTTCTAGCAGTAAGCATTTCCTTCTAACACTGTTACACATTACTAGTATAAGGAATAGAAATGGATGCCTGGCATAAAAATTATTGAAGTTTCCTTTCTTATGTTCTGGATTACTGCAAAGGATAGGTAGAAAAATAATAATTTCAAAGGACATACTGGCATTGCAAGAAAAATCCTTGAGTAAAAACATCGGTACTTAAAAAAAATCTAGACTCTAACAATTTTATACCTAGATTATCAGTTACATCAACAATGTTTCAAGTATGGACTATTTTTAAGACATTCTATCAATATCAGGCTAATGCAAGGACCTTTTTACTGAAATGTGACTCACTGTACCTTCTAAGGAAAGACACTAGATCTAAGGTTCTCTAGAATTGTATCAACTGAAGATATAGTTGGAGAAAGCAATTAATCAGTGCAAGACAAAGTCATTACTTCCTTATCTTCCCTTCTCAGCCTAACAGAAGAATATGTTGCTTCCCAGGGACTTATGCAATCACCTGGCACATTACTCACATGACCACTGCTGCTCATTACTTAAAAAATCAAGCATAACTTTATTCATAGAAACCAGACATGAAAGACAATTTCTTAAAACAAAACTCAGGCTTTCCAAAGCAGACTCTTTCTCTTCTGGTAACTATTAATTGCCTTTTCTGTCACCTGCACTCATTAGCTATTTACCTGCTCTGGTGTAGAGAACCGATAGTAGTGTCTAAAATTAGATAGACCTGTATCTCAGTACTGTCTCTTGTTTTCTATTTCTAGCTCCATGACCTTCAAAAGTTACCTGACCCTTCCAAGCCTTTTTCTCCACCTATAATATGAGAATAACAATAAGAGCAGGCACTTACAATGAATCAGACATATTTGGATGGTTTAATGTACATTATCTCATATAATTCTCCCAAGGATCTGAAGAAATAGATAGTATTATTTCCAGATTACATTTAAGGAAACAGGGGGATCCCAGTGGTAGATTTGAGTAGTCTGTCTCTAGAGTTCTGAGCTGTAGTTCTATGTTTTCCTGTTTCCCTATATTCATTTTACAATGTTTGTATAAAGATCACATATTTTAAGAGAAATAAAATATCTCTGACAGATAGGTACTCAACAGATGATTCCCTCTAATTCCTCTGGAGATTCTTCTCTATCTTGTATGCCAGCCCCTCACTTAAACATCAAAAAATGGCCTTGAACCACAGGAGCTAAACACCACCAAGAAAGATGACCAACAAAGACTCAATTAGAACCCAGAAACCACAGAATCAAGTTGGGCTTTTATAAAGTCTTCAAGGCTAATTTTTAAATGTTGGTTCTGTTTTATTTCTTTAACATATATCAAGAAGCTCTAACCTGGAGGAAGGATCAGGGAAGTCTCCTAAGGAAAATATCTTTAATATGAGACATGAAATATAAGAATAAGGTAGCCACGTGCAAGAGAAAAACAGTCTAATAGAAGAGCCTTGTAGTTATTTGTTCCAAATCTGGCTTCCTGGTTAGCTTATAAACATCAGGAGGGTACAGACCATGTCTACTTTACCTTCTGACATAGCCCTTAGCAGTCAGCATGGTGCCTGGCACATTCAGTGTTCAATAACTATTGAAAGGATAAATGAATAAATGCATGAATACATGAATGAATGGATGAATGTGTGAGAGCCTGGGGCAAGTTTAAGGAACTGGAAGTGGACCTATATGGCTGAAGAATGGAGAGAGGTGGTAGGCAGGAGCCAGATATGGAGGACCTCAAAAGTGATTATATGGATTTTAAACTTTATCATGAATGCAGTGGGAAACCATTGGAAGGTTTCAGCAGAGGAGAGACGTTATTAGATTTGGGCTTTTAAAATATTATGTGTGAAACTGGTGATGTGCCTTAACCCTCAAATAGAACAGAGTCAGGTTATCACCATCAAAAAGTCCCTCAGAATCAATCCTACCACTTTTCAGTGGATTCTACAAACATAAGCCAGAGCATAAATCTTGAGAGGGGATCACAATGTATGGCCAGCAAGTAAGCAGAGGATTTTGGCCATGTATTTAGGGGTGTTTGCCAGCTAACATAAAATTCACTAAACACACATAAAACTTTAAAGCAATAGCGCCCACATGCTGGGTTCTCTCATGTTTGATATTTCAAAGTAAATTTGTAAAACATAAAGTGCTCAGTTCTTTCATTCTTTATTCCTTAATTTCTAGGTATTGACAAATCCTAGGATATATTATGCTAGTTATCCAATGCCAAAGTCCCCCCCCTCCCTCTCCCCAACTAGTCAGACTATAAAGCTCCTTGGAAATAATCACTAAACTGTCCATATTGTGAGGTTACTAACCTTTAGTAATACTGAACACCTCTCCCTGCACAGAACATTCATGGACATTCAGAGTAATATTAATCATGAAATTATGGTTTGTTAAACATTATGAAAGTTCAGTTTGGGATACACTATACCCGCATTATGTATTTAGCAGAGAGATAAAACATAAATGTTTTCTAAAAAATTAATAAAAACAAAGGGGTGATAAAAATTGCTTTGACGTGCACTTGAAAGGCCAAATACACCTTTTATAAGAGGAATGCACTTTTTAAAAAATATCTAAGCCTATTCACTGGCTTTCTTTTCACTGTATATATTGTGTCTTTGCAATTTATGTTTAAACAAATTTCAGACATCCCAACAGGCCTTTGCTCTACGAAATAAACTACGAGATATTAATGCAAAAGCTATTGTGCTGAGAGCTCAGAAACCCTACACTTCCACTCTCAATGTCAGTGTGTGAAAAGAGATTTTAGTAATGGCAAAGCCAGTCAACAGGGAATAATTAAACTCAACTTGTCTGAGATTTGCTGTGATGTGTGGAATGATAGTTTCCAACGCAGCTGCTGCAAAATGTTTGCCTAAGTAGCAAGTGCGGTTGACCAGAGGCCACAGTTCAGATGAAATGCAATGGAAAAGCTCGTTGACCTCTGAAACAATAGGTGGGGCCTACTCCAATAATAAAATCAACACAAAGTCAACAATTAAGCAAGGCTGCAACAATAGGGCCATCTCAGTAGCATGCCACTGAAAGTTTTTAAAAGGGGAGAATTACTTCACAGTAAACTGACAAATAGCTGTGCTTGGCACCTTTCACCAGCTAGTAAAGGTGTAGGCTGGCAACTGTGATCAACAAAGCCCTTCAGCAGGACCTCTGTTCCCTTTTCTTGAAAAAGTTCTTCAAATTCAGCTCATTAAAAGGACATATTATATTTCCTTCAGCAGTACAGTTGGTCTCTCTTTTTAAGCTGTCAAGCAAGCAGCCATAAGCTCTCATCGACAGCACGCTGTCTCTTGAGGCCCACGCCCACGCCCACGCCATCTCTGTCCTAGACCTGCAGCCCAGCCCACACTTAGCATGAGTGGTTCTGTTCAACTGAGTCCTTGGTAGTGTAGTCAACATTAATCCCCCACGCCGATGAACAAAGACAGTTTGTGAGCCAGTGTGTTGTTTTACTTTAGGAATTCCTTTTTAATTTTACTAGTTTTTCCATTGTCTGGCATTTATAATATTGTCACAAAGTTAAAAGGCAATTATTTACCTCTCTCTTTCCTATCTACAGTACTTTAAACCTCAGGTCTAATATGATTTCCATTTAGAAAAATATTTGTATAGCCATGTACAAGGCCTTATAAAGCCAAGGCATGCCAAGGTAGTTCAAATTTTTAATTCATGGTGGCTAGACTTTGTTGGCACTAAATGAAAAGGTTTTACTATCTAATTTTAATGCCAATATTAATATATTTACACATATACACAAATAGACATGTAAAGCACATACATACTATATGTGGTGTACAAGTGTCTGTAGGCATGAGTGGTAATTTCGATGCACAGAGTACATTGGCTAATAAAAATAATCAAAATTGATTTATAATGTGCCTAATAAGAGACAATTTCCTACTACTTATCATGTGTCCTATTAAAATGTCCCTTCCTTGATCACTTCCTCACACATTTCAAACTTGAAATAGTTTTTTTTTTTTTAAATCATGGATAATTTAGTTGTGTGGGATGAGGTAAAAATAAGCAGGTCCTCAGGCCTCACCACCAAAGGTTCTAAAGACATGAGAGAATTTTTTTCTTTGCAAGTATTGGAGCCTCCTCATTTCCTTTCCTTCTCATTTCCCTTGACCAACACACTAGCACTTTCCTATTCCCTATCTGAAGAAAGGAAGGCATTTCCTGTCTCTTTCCAGGAATGTGTATGTGTGTTTAGGATATATGTATCAGTGTATCAAAAGTCCTAAATCTGAGAGATTTCAAAATTTTAATTCAATAAATATTCAATAAGCAGCTGCCATGTTATCAGCAGTTCTAAGTAGATTTCAAGTCACACAAAAGGAAAGCAATTTCAAAGTACTTAGGAAGTTGAGCTAAGAATAACAGCAATAGTTAAAATAACCACTGCTAACATTGATGAACCCTTCTGGGTGCTAGGCACTATGCTAAGAATCTTTACCTAAAACTGCTCATGTAATTCTCACAACAAATCTGTGAGACCCATGCTATTATTATTGCCATTTTACATTCAAAACAAACAAACAAAAAAACACCAGAAATGTCAAGCAACTTGCACAAAGCCACAGAGGCTAGTGAGACAGTGAACTTGGTTCCGGATTTGAATTCCTAACCACTCCGCATCACTTTCTACCTACCGGTATAGACCTGTCTAGGCCTATGCTGTCTAATATGGTGGCCACTAACCACAACTGGCTATTTATATTTAAACATACATTCAAATCAAAATAAAAAATTTAGTTCCTCAGTCACACTAGCCCTATGGTTGAATAGCCAACCATACGTGACTAGTGCTAACTGTATTGGACAATGCAGATAGAGAACATTTCTATCTTTGCAGAAAGTCCCGTTGATCATTGCTGACTCAAGAATCAGCAGCTGTGCCAGGGAGAAAGGTCATCTCTTGACTCGATACACCACCTACTAATTAGGTTAGTGACATCAGTAAAAACAAACAAACAACCTCCTCCTAAAAACAATTCCAGATCTCAATTATACCTCAAAGTTTAAGTGATACCATTTACCTGCTCTTCCTTAAGACGTAATTTGTAAGTGAGGATTAGAAAAGTACCGTAGATATACAGAAGTGGGCAAAAGTATTTTTACAGTGTGTGAAACACAGTTTATGCTTGTATTATTATTTGTTAATCATTGTCTTATTTTTCCATATGAACTGTAAACTGACTTTTGCCCCACCCCGTGTATATGTCACAGAAATAATCTGGGAAACACTGTCACCCTCGGGTCTTGGAGAAGATGCTTAAACCGTAGCTTTATCTGCACTCATCAGGAAAGAAGCCAAATAGGATGAAGCACCCCAGCAGAGTGGGAAAAGGCAGGAATACGGAGCCCAGGGGACCTGGGTTCCAACCTCAGGTCCAGCTCCCCATTCTGTGACCCTGGCCATATGACTCAAGCTATTCATCTCAGCTTTCATGTCTGTGCAATGGGACTAATAATGTCTCATTTGCAGGGGGTTAAATGAACACGTGTAGAGTTCATGCTCAGAGAAGGCCCTTGGTTGGGGCGGGGGAGAATATATATATTTTCGGAGATGAGAAATACGAGTCAAACTAAACAACACAATATAGAAGGGTAGGAAGGGGTTCACTTGAGCAGGTATGGAGCTGCTTGAACTGAGTCTAAACATTTACAGAGCTGATATGCTTAATGACAATTACCACAGAAAGGCACTTAGGCAGGGCATAACGTAAAATAGAGCTGCCAAGGATAACAGCTATTATTTAATGTCTGCATACTTTAATGGCTGTGCTTAGTTAGCACTTTCAGTCCCATTTTATTCAAAGGACTCCTCTCCACTGTGCTTGTTATTTCATAAAAATAAGCCGATTCTCAGGCCTCACCCCCAAAGGTTCTAAATTAGGAGATCTGAGGTCAAATTCAGAAATCCACATTTTTAAAACAATGTTAATTTTTGTTACACGTGGTCCGTAGACCAGAATTTGAGAGGTATTAGAGAGCCACCTTGTTAAGGCAGCGAAGCAAGCTGTGAGTCTGCCTCTGCAGGGAAGCTACCTAACAACTGCAGTTACGTGAGGCCTGCGGAGGACTCAAAGTGAAGGAAAATTGCCTTTAATTTGGGCGGCACAAAGGTTAAGCCCATGTGCCAAAGCTTATACACTTTTCTTAAAGGAGAGTCATTTAGTGCCAATTTACTTTGACTTAGGACACGAATCCAACAAGATGGGCTATCTGGTTTCCTGAACTAATGATTTTAGAAAACTTTCCAGCCTTCATGGCAACAATATAGGAGCCGCGGGGCTCAAAAGAGGTGAGCTTCCGATACCTAGAGAACTCCCTTCTCTGGAACTCAAAACTTCCCTGATTTGCATTAATAAAGGAGATGTTACCTGAACATCTGTGAGTATTCAGATATTAGATCCAAAACACAAGTGGCTAAACAGAGCTTTTGAGATTGAGCAGTGAGTGGAATAGAGGTCAGGCTCTGGAGTCAGACAGACTTGAGTGTCTACTAAGGGTCCACAACCTCCTAGTTATGCGGCTTTGCGCATGTTCATTAACCTCTCTGAGCCTCGCTGTCCTCATTTCTAAAGTGAAGGTAATGATAGTACTTATCTCACTGTCTCTCAGGAGGTAATATGAGTAAAGTGTATAGCACGGTGTTTGGCACCTAGTAACAAGGGCATGTTGCTGAAGTTGCTGTTGCCACACCAGCTGTGTGACGGGTTGTAGAGGGCTGGTAGAAACAAATAGCTTATCTGCTCTCCATGGAGTGAATAGACATTGCAGGAGAATAGACGAAAGTGTCCACTGCCACAGTTAGGCTTTCAGAAGAAAATGAAGATTAGCCTCCTACCTTTCTTTTCTGAGATATCGTCCCTCATCCCATTAGTTTAGCAATGAATCATTAAATTTTCATAACTTCATATTCTGTGAACCCCTATCTCTGTGACTCCAGACCTTCCCCCTTCTTATCCTCTCTGCACTTAACTTTAAGATCAATCATCCAAAACATCTAAAATACCATTCTTGATATTTCACTCTTTTTCTCTAAAAAAGTACTTTGTTTTTGCTACTGTAGCAACAGCAGCAGGAGGAGGAGCAGCCGGAGCTCACATTAACTGAGGGCCACTTCCTGCACCGCAGATACTGGGCTACCAGCTAAGGTGCAGATATAAGTGAGACTCTGCCCCCAGAGGCCATGGGGAAAGCAATCTGGAGGTGGAGGTAACTGATGTGCTAAGGATTGTAGAAGAAATATATGAAGACTGTCTTTCTGCAGGCTCCTCTCTCACGGAGTGTTGTAAGAGCAAGATTTGAGTTGGATTATCAGGAATTTTCCAGGTAGAGAAAGTAGAGAAAATGGAGAACACACACAGGGGCCTTCCACATGGGAAAATCAACATAAACACGTGGAGTGGTGACCAAGTTCAGCACTTTCAGGAGACCTCTGAATGAATGAAAATTCGGGCAAAGGGCAGAAAGAGATGAAGCCAAAGAGAGAGTTTCAAACTACATAGCCAAGGACCATGTATATCAGGCTAAAGAGTTTGACTTTCTAATTTTCAAAAGCTTTTAGCAGCAGGTCACTTTTTTTGTCCCCTGCTCCCCAAGCTAAATCTTACACAAATCCAGATGTAGCAAACAAGTAAAAAGTGATGGTAAACTGGTTGAGGGTGAGGTGGAGAGTTAGAAGGCAGACCCTCTTGGCTTTCCCTTCCCTCACAGATCATTTTTAAGGCCTCTTTAAGGGGTTCTGGGACTCAGAAGAACATAGTTAAAAATAACTGCTGTGGACAAGAGGAACTAAAGTAGTGCCTTAAGCAAATAAAAGATTATCTCATGTTTGATGTTTAGAAGGAATGGTTTTGAATGGAAGGGAGATCATTTTGAGCACTCTTGGCAATAGATGGTGAAGCTCTGAATTATTGGAAAGGCAGTGTGATTTGAGAGAATTAGGTGAAACCAACAAAATATATCTGGAGTGTAGAATATTAAATTTTGTAAATAATTGGACATGGGTGAAGAAAGAAGAAATGTAAGGCAGACTTTCAAACTGTAGCTTGAGAAACAAGGTAGAAGATGAAACCATTAACTGCAATGGGAATAAGTGAGTCAGGAGGAAGGATTTCACTTCATTTGTAGTGGGATAAGATACTCTGTTAGACATGTTCATCAAGGGGTCGAGTTGTGGGTTTAGAGCCTGAGGTAACAATTTGGGAGTGCGTAATAAATAAATAGATGGCATCTTTAGGTAGATATCACCCAAGGAAATCAAAGATTACAGAAATAAAGGAGGGCTGAGCTCTGGACCCTGGCAAACACAGATATGTAGGGGAAAATAAGAAGAACTCAGAAAAGGAGACACTTTTCACAAGTGTATTGCCATCCAGAAACCAGAGGAGGTATAAAGTCCAAGAAGGAGAGAATTGTTCTGAAAATATTATAGTGGACCAAGGATTGAAAAACATTAAATTTGGTCTTTGGGGATTCCTATTAACTTTTCAAATGGAGACAAAATAGATGACACAGTAACATGAAGACTGAATGGAAATTGAGGAGATAGAGACAGTTGGTAAAGACTATTTGTTCATGGAGAAAAGGAATGCAAGGAAGCAATGATTTAGAGATACGCTACTTGTCTTTCAAAATCCTCCTTGAAACCTTCTTTGCTCACTATGATCCACAATGACCTCTTCTCTGAACTCCAAGAGACATTCATAATCTATATCCTTTGTTTTGGGATTTATCATTTTATCATTCACTGCCCTAGATTATTCTATTATAATTAAAGAATATCTTATCTTATAAACTTCATAGCTCCTAACAGTGCTTAGTTTACCTTTAAAAGGCATTAAATTCAATCTCTTTCCCCACCACTATCCCTGCCTCCCCCACTCATACTGAACTTCTGTAGTTCATGAACTTTCTCATACTTTCTGCTGCCTCTGGGGTTGATACCTGAACATTCTTTTCTGTTACTATACAACTTCCCTTCATTGGAATAAAGTTTAATCATCCTTTAGGTGTTGGTTTAGATATACAGGGGTAGGCTCCTTCTCTGACTCACTCTAGACTTAACCACATATCCCTCCCAAGCATCGCCCATACACGATATCCTGTGCCTCTGCCATGATAGCACTGTACCATTCAGTTTGTCTTCCGCTAGATCTCCTGAGGGCAGGGAAGAAGTCTGACTCAGTTATGGTTTATCTACAATACCTAGCTTTGATGAGTAGTAACTGGCTGAGAATATGGGCTCAAATATTTGAAGGAAAGGGGTGGAAAGAAGGAAATGAATAAAGGATGAGAAAGAGAAATAAAAAAGGAAGGAAGAAAGGAAAGAGAAGAAAGGAATTTCATTTGGTTCTACTATCATCACTGCTGTTAACTAGTGGATGACCTTAGGCATACATTTTGGTTAGTTAATCTATGAAGTCATGATAACATACTAAATTTCTTCTAGGATCCTTCCATCTAAGACTTACATTAAAAAAGAAATCACATATTTATATGGGGGTGGGCAAAAGTAGCTTTACAATTGTGAGTACACGAATCATAGTTTACTCTTGTATTATTATTTATTAATTAATGTATTATTTATTTGTATTATAACTACTTTTGCCCACCCCTGTATACATGCTTCACATTCCTGGACAATATTTATATAGTTCAGATTCCTGAATAGGATAATTGCATAACTGTAGTCCATGGCTTTCGATAACTTTTAAACCTAAATAAAAACAGTATTAACTGATGAAGCTTTCTCTTTAAAAGAGGGCTATACTAGAGTCTAGATGAGTTTACACTTATTAGCTAAGTGACCTTGACCAAGTCACAGAGCCTTCTTCTGATTCAGTTCCTCTACCTACGGGAAAAAATGGTGGTTGAGGATTAAATGCGAGAGGTAAGCAAGAGTGATTTATGAGCTGCAGTTGGCTTTACATAAGTTAGTCATCAGATATTATTTGTCGATGGCCAGCTTTTAGGTTGGAGTTTCATTTACAGAATAGCTACCTTGATTTAAGGAAAGTCACTACTTGAAACATTAGTCACTGACACATTAGTCACTCCTAGTGCAGTTACAATCAATATTCAGTGTGTAGTTATGTGAACAATTTAATAAAAACTTAGAGATTTAAACTTATTCCCAAGCAATAGGAAGGTAATTTATTTACTGTTAGGTATTAAAAGTCTGACTGTACAATGCCTTTCATGGGAACCAGCACACATCATGATGCTTGTTACGGTCTTCAATAGGGACTGTTACCTGGAAAATCATGGTAGAAGTTTCCAATTCGAGAGGGTGCCTTCTCACCCTTCAAAGAAGTTACAGATTTTAAGAGTCTCTTCCTGGCTCTGATCAACCTCTCGCCTTACTGACAGAGTTTCAATTTAACCAAACCTTACTGAAACAAATGACTGCTACACCATACTGTTTCTCATTCCTTACCAAGGAGTTAAGTTTCACTTAGCAGAACATTCATCAATGAGTAAGAAAATGTACACAAATACAAATAAAAATGGAAAAGCCGACACCTAACAGGTTTTTTTGGCCTTATGTAAGCTAAATTTTCTTCCATTGGAAACAGAACTACTTGTGCAGGTGGTTGTTAAATGCTGCCAGCTGCTCTGTGGCAATAGAGATTTTGAAACAAGACCCTGAAAAGAAGGACGGAGAGGGGGAAAATAAAGAAAAGGGTGTGGAATAAGACTCTATATTGCACTAATTCCCTGGGTAATACAGGAGAGGGAGAGAGCAACTTCAGTCATAAACAGTAAGCAGAATTTCCATTCAGCTGGCCTGCAATAAATTTATTTTTCCAAGAAAATGAAATGGAACAAGAGAACAGACATACCTGCTTTATGTTAAAGAAAGGCATGTATGAACCTAATACAGGAAGAAGTTGTTTAAGACTGTACATCCTTGAGAAAATATTACCTCTATAATAGTGCCAGGGTCTCTGTTAACTTGGGTTATCAGCTACATAAATTAGACGCACACAGGGGCAATCTAACCTGTGCAGCAGTCTGCAGAGCTCATATAATGTACTCTTTGCTCCATAATTTGCTTTCTTTTGTCCTCCTTTCTACTTGTTATTTTTTAAAGAACTTGCACAAATACTGTTTTAACTATGTGTCTTATTATTCATATTATACCAATAGAAAAAAATGCTGAGAAAATAATGCTGGATCCAATAATAGGTTCCTGTAATAAAATTAGCATGACCAGTACAATTCACTGTTTTAAGGAATCTAGTTCTCTGTTGATACCAGAAAACCTCTCTTTCGAGCAAGTTCTTGACAATGCCAAGAACATAATTATTAATATACAAATATCAGCTTATTACCCACCCTGTTTCAAAAAGCAAAGGAATAGGATGATATAGGAAAAGGGGAAGGAGAAGAAAAATAAATGAAGAAAAGGGAAAGAGAATGGATAAAATAAACAAAAGAAATAATGAGGAAAACATAAACATAATAAGAAATTGTGTACCTCAAAGGAGAAGAGGTGGAGACAGAGAGAGAAAAAACAAGGTCAACTTGACATAGATAGGTTCACCTTCTACATAGCTTTTCAGGTAACTAGAAAGTTTTGTCCTGATATTAAAAAAATAACCACAATGTATAACCAAGATGTTAACATCAGTATATTTCTAAGTAGACCTTGAGGAGCTATGTGAGCTTTGCCTTTATACATATGTGGTACCATTTTTTGCTGGATCTTCCACTGCTATGGCTCTGCCTGTATACACACACACACACACACACACACTAGAGGCCCGATGCATGAAACTCGTGCAAGAGTAAGCCTTCCTTCCTCCCCCCTGGCTTCCCTCTGGTACCTGGGACCCAGGCTTCCCTCCCAGAGGGAGGCCCCGCCCACCCACTGCAGCCACCATTTGGTGGCCTGGGCCTCCCTCTGTGGGCAATCATGAAGCAATGGCTGGGCCCCCAACCAATCGAATTGCACCCTCCTTGGCTGGCCTGGTGCCAGTGGTTGTCATAGTGTGGTCCCGGATGGTTGTTCCACTGTTTGGCCATTTGGTCGATTTGCATATTATGCTTTTATTATATAGGATGTTTTTATTGATTTTTAGAGAGAGAGGAAAGGAAAGGGATAGAGAGTTAGAAATACCAATAAGAGAGAAACATCACTGATTGGCTGCCTCCTGCACAGCTCCTACTAAGGATCAATCTCACAACCAGGGCATGTCCCCTAACCGGAAATCGAATGGTGACCTCTTGGTTCCTGGGTTGACGCTCAACCACTGAGCAACCAGTTGGGCTGGCTCTGCTTGTGTGTTCATTGTGAACCCAGTGTCTCATCCAAAAGGTGTCACCCAATCTCACTTTATCAACTTCACTACTAATTCACAGTGGCATATAATATCCCCATGTATGGGATTTTAGGTCATCAGTGAGGCTGAATGAAGCCATTCTCTTGTTAAGTACAGAATTTAAGAACCAAACTGCTGCAAGTTGAAACATCAGTCATAGGCTCTCAAAACATTATGTTACAAAGGCTGTGATGAAGTTGAGGCACTGCCCATATTTCCAAAAGTAATGACACTTCATCTTAAAGGCCCACTCAGTTGTGTCACATTTGTATTTGCATCCTATAATGTGAATGTATTAGCTCCAAATTGTTTGGTAATAAATCATCATCAAAGAAATATGTTTATTTTTAGTATTCATGACTTCCATGATCCTAGAACAACATATATTTAGTACTGCAGAGCAATGAAACGATAACTTTGAGAAAAATGGCTGTATAGATCATTAAGACCAATGTTGCTTTAACAGTTAATCACATTTTCACTAATAATATGACATGAGTCCTTTACCTAAAGAGTGAAAAATGAATGACTCTTTTGCTTTTATGAAAAAGTCCTCTACTTGACCTTTACCAGGGGCAGAGGGAAATCCAGTATAATCATTGAAAGCTCTCCTTACAACAGTATCAATACTTTCATTCAGCCAACAGACTTAGCCTTCAATGAAGGCTCGCTGAGTCCCCAAACAGAAGAAAAGAATCCTTGGGCCAGGACTCTGCTGTAATTTTGAACCTGGGGTCATGTGGTGACGTCTCAGTGAGCTCTGCATCTTTGGGGAAATACCTCTGATAGCTGACCCAACAAAGACAAATATTATGGCAACAAAAAATAAATCTGCCATTTTTAACCTTTTCAGGGAAAGTAATTCACTTATTGGCTTTAGTTAAAACGCCTTACCTTTCTTCCCCTTTTTGTTGTATCTGTGAGTAATTTCTCCAGTCACATTGTTTATAGGAAGTGAAGTTATTCGTAATCATGCCTTAAGAGTATGTACACAAACTGGACATCCTAAAAGACCACTATGTATTAAATTCCTGATTGTTTGACATAAATTCTCTCTCTCTCTCTCTTTCCGACAGGAATCTTCTCATTTATTTACGAATAGGTTAAGACCTTCGCCTTGTTTCTAACTAGGTTCCTAAGTGCTAGCATATATTAAGTAAAGTTAGAGCCTCTTCTGCATAGGAAACAAATTAAATTGGTTAAACATGGAGAAAGACTAAATGTAATCCATCTCTTGTCATGTTTATGATATCTGAACTCATCTTATATGAATGTTCCAATTTGGCTGTTGTAGCAGATGGGCTGCTTATGATAAACCATAACTACAGACACAGAATGTGATAATATAAATCATAAAGAAGATAAATAATGAAATTCTTTTAAAATAACTCTGGTTAAATATTTAGACAGTCAATTTTTAAGCTTACTCGCACACAAAAATAGTATTCACATATCTAGGCAAGGAGAGAATGGTACTCAACCATAATATAAATATAATTTAAATCTAAACATTCAGGACTTGAGGTATTTTAAAAATCTGGATAAATTTTTAGAGTAGCAAACAATAAAGTGGGAGGCCTTTTCCAGAAATACTCAAAACAAGAGAGGGCACTTAAGAATATCTCTTTATACAGACACCCCAATTCTAAGTCCCATTTCATAATGTCAGAATTAAGTAAAGCCTCCTATATTATGATCTATTTCCCATGCTAAAAGAAACTTAATATCACTCTTGATGAACAACTTAGTGTCCATGACCCTGTTGTCAATTGGTATCAATTTGTGACCTCATAGTGCGTAGGAAAGGGAACCTCAGAGAAGTAATTTGTCCAAGGGTCACATTACAACCTTGTCCAAGGTTAATACATAGAGGAGCCAAGATTTGAACAGACTTTTTTGACTCCTAACTAGGTGGCAATTCCCTTAATAATGGTACCTCAGTCAATTTATGAAGAAGGGTAAAGATTTCAACTCAGGGAAACTTGTAGCAGATTTTATGGTGCATACAAACAACCTTGTTCCTTAGCTCATGAAGACATAGATGACCATCAATAAAAAGGTAAGGGGGCAAAAATGATCAGGCTGGTAGTTGGGAAGCGGGCCATGGGGCCAATTATATTGCATTTCAATACAAGTCCACTTTAAAAGAGGCCACATCCTTTCTCAAACTTTCAGCATGTGTGAAGTGACTGGTTTTACAAATAAGAAGGCTGTGTTTGGTGCACTGTTTCACCACTAATAGGATGACCTATTCCCATCTGAGATGCTGGTCCCTTACCCACCGCTAGTGCAGATTCCTGGTAGGTATCTGCAGATGAACTTGAGAGAGTTCTTAAAATTCTTTTCTATACAGTGGCATTACTCTTCCCTCCCCCTTTTTCCTTGGTTTCTTTTATTCCTTATTGTTAATTGAGTGCTCACTAAATGTCAGGCTGTGCAACTGTAAACAAGGCAACCATAGGCCTAGTTGTCATGGAGCTTTCCATCTTCTGGTGTGTACAGCACTGTCAGGGTGATGGGAGTACATAAGAGCACCTGTCTGCACAGGGGGTGGGGCTGGGAGGCGAAAGGCTGGGAGGGCACATGTAAGACTTCCTAGATGAAGGCTGTTCTCAACTGAAACCAAAAGGAAAGTAGGAAATGATCAGATAAGATGGAGGGGAATAGTGTCCTGTATTAAAGGCTGGAGATAGAGAATAGCATGTTCAGGTGGTTTGGTTTTGGTTTTGGTGGAGTGAGGAGGGGATAGGGAGACAATGAAAGGAGAGAGAGAGAGAGAGAGAGAGAGAGAGAGAGAGAGAGAGAGGGATCCTGCTCAAAGGAGGCCTGGGTAAAAGAATCAAAATCTGATTTGGTGGATTTTGTACACTGTGAATATGTTGGATTCCTCAGAAAAATTAGAAAAACACAACACCCATGTGTGTTGGTGTAAAAGACAAGGTGGATAGGATAAGGTTGTGAGGGCCATTTCAATGGCATCTACTACTTTTCACCTCTGCTGATTCTGTCTGGCCTTAGAACAAGAAATTTTACTTACTGGACTGTTCAGGAACCTACACATTAAAACTCTAGACATACATATTGTGGTCACTGTTGGCCCATAATGAAGTCTCAGGTTTTCTACTGAGAATCCATGCTCAAGTGATTGTTTGTCTATCTCTGGTTGAATTTTTTTTTCTAGAAATATTGAAGTGGAACAACAAAGCCCTGACCTTGTACTTACAGTCTTATAAAATATGTTTAATAATTCAAGGCAGTGGTATAGAATACACCAAACATGACAATACTCATATATAACTATTAATATAAATATAGATATAGTTATAATTTTTCCTCTCTGAGAAAATTTCATAGCATTTTCCAAAACCTTAAATAATTTTTTTATCCTCACCCAAGGATATTGTTTATCAATTTTAGAAAAAGAGGAGGGGAGAGAGAAACATTGATAGGTTGCCTCCCATATGCCCATATGCGTCCTGACTGGGGATCAAACCTGCAAACTTTTGTATACAGGATAATGCTCCAACCATTGAGCAACCCAGCCAGGGCAGAGTCTTAAATAATTTTTTTTCAATATATTTTATTGGTTTTTTACAGAGAGGAAGGGAGAGGGATAGAGAGTTAGAAACATCGATGAGAGAGAAACATCGATCAGCTGCCTCCTGCACACCTATCACTGGGGATGTGCCCGCAACCAAGGTACATGCCCTTGACCGGAATCGAACCTGGGGCCCCTCGGTACGCAGGCCGACGCTCTATCCACTGAGCCAAACCGGTTAGGGCAAATTTTAATCAATTTTTTAACCTATACTCCTGATGCTTCCATATGATTAAAATTATCACCGATATACTCTGTTCTAGTATCCTATAATTAAGGCAGTTGAAAATTTTGTAAAAGAATGTGGATATTGTTCTAAAAGAATATGCAAAAATATAGGCATGTATATTCCTTTTCAGTTTTAAATAGCAAACTGCCAAACCAGTATCTTGCCATATTTGTTGTGGCTCATGTAGGATCAACCCAGAGAGTGCAGTTAAACTAATCCATCTCACCTTACTTGGTATTTATTGAATGACTAAATTGTCTACTCCAATTGGGAGTATTCTCATACTTTCACAGATAGTATGAATAACAATTTTTCAATTATAGTGCAATTTACCAAACCTGCCGAAAAACCCTCCCTGAATTACTATTACCTACACTGTTACTCTAGATTCAGAAGATGCCATCATGGATTCATCTACAATATAAAAGTAATATCTTGTTTATTAATTTTAATCATTGGAGTCTTGGATATTGAACTCAAGGATATGCAAATGGAGATAATCAATGGTTCAATAGCAACCTGGAATTGCCCTATGCCATTCAGGCATCTTATCAGTGACTTAGATGAAAGGGTGAGGGAATGATATCAGTGACATAAGCCTGAGAGAGGGAATTGGTCTGGGGTATAAGTAGAAAGACTATGAAATAATAGAACTTGGAAATTAGATTACCTGACCAGGTCAGGGCTATATGTCTAAATTAATTTTTAAAATTTGATAGATTTAATATCCAGCACCTATGTCTGAGAAATTGCCTAAATACTGGAGAAATATCGAGATAATCACAGTTCTCATGACACAGACATGAAGAAGGTGGTTAACTGCAAGTTCTATAGCTTAGGCAGCGATATGATTAGCCATAAACCTACCATAATCCAAGAGTATTCTTCAAAAATATAGTGCAGCCGGGCCACCGTGGCTAGTGGTTGAGCATCTACCATGAACCAAGAGGTCAGGGTTTGATTCCTGATCAGGGCACATGTACAGGTTGCAGGCTCAATCCCCATTGGGGGTGGGGGGGCATACAGGAGGCAGCCAATCAATGATTCTCTCTCATCATTGATGTTTCTATCTCTTTCCCTCTCCCTTCCTCTCTCTGAAATTAATAAAAGAGTTCACATAACAAGGGAAAAATAGTTCACTATTCTGTATTTGCTGACCATGTTTGGCATTGATGATGTTGCCAAATGGGCAGAGTAGATACACTAAAGTCTGTGGAGTTCAATTCTTTGTGTTACTGTAATTGAATCAACCCTTTCTGCTCTTTGGGTTTTTCCTCTGCAGCTAAAATAAATAAGTGTTTTATACTAGAACATTTTGTAGAATCAAGAATTATTAGTCTCAATATGTTTAAACAAAAATGGTCTTCAACATTATTACATGAAAATTAAAGGGAAAAGAAAATAAGGTTCTTAAATATTTTCACAGAAAAACATAAGAATTAAGAAATATTTAAAAAATTAAATATGACAGCCAAAAAGATAAAGCTTATTTTAAAAGTTTAAAAAGATTTTAGAAATCTAAACTCATTGTTATAGTCTAGAAACAAAAATCTAATCAACATTTGTATTTCTGTATACATAAAAAGAAACCAATATCCACTGAAATTTATCTAGGCAATCCTTTTATTATATCATTTTCCTTTTTATATCCCATTTTGCAATATGATAACACATACCAAAGGCAACAAAACTTTTACCCCAAACACTAATACTCTACTGACATGTGATTACAACACATTTACATAAAGCTGAATATGAGCTTTATAGTACAACTAGTGGCCTGGTGCACAAAATTTGTGCACGGGGGGGGTAGGGGGTGTCCCTCAGCCCAGCCTGCACCCTCTCCAATCTGGGACCCTTCAGGGGATGTCCAACTGCTGGGGGATGTCCCTGTGGGATCGGGCCTAAACCAGCAGTCGGACATCCCTCTCACAATCCGGGACCACTGGCTCCTAACCACTCACCTGTCTGCCTGCCCAATTGCCCCTAACCACTCTGCCTGTTGGCCTTCTTGCCCCCAACTGCCCCCTTTGCCAGCCTTCTGACCCCCAACTGGCCCCCCTTGCTGGCCTGCTCACCCTCAACTGCCCCCCCATTGCCCCTAACCGCCTCTGCCTCAGCCCTACCACCATGGCTTTGTCCAGAAGGACGTTCAGAAGGTCTCCCAGAAGGTCTCCTGGTCTAATTACCCTTTTATTAGTATAGATTGTTTATGCATGCTTCCCAAAGATAGTGAGAATGTAGATTATTAAATCAATGATTGAACATTTCAAGATGAATAAGCAGGATTTGGAAAATAAGTGAAATTTTCTGATAAATAACAAAAAAGGTATTGTGTCTACTACATAAAAAACAAAGTTTAACAAATGCCACTTTATAACCATAATAAATAGCAAGAAAACAATAGTATATAATTATACATTTATATAATTTTTTTTTCCTTCTGAACAATAGCAAGTCTCAGGAATCACTGGGGTTACTCTTCTAGGAAGCAATATTTGTGTATTTCTCATACTGATGCTATGAAGAGACTGTGCAATTGGGTGCTACTCCTGAAATCACTAAGGGTGCTAGTGCCTAGCAGTACCAGAAATATTCTAATCTAAGTTGCAGTCATTCAACCTCATAATTAAATATAGCACCAGTCAACATAATATCAGACTGAACTTGCTTAAGTGTCATTGGCCATTAAAAACTCACATGGCCTGGCTGGCATGGCTCAGCAGTTGAGCATTGACTTATGATCCAGGAGGTCACGGTTCCATTCCCGGTCAGGGCACAGGCCCGGGTTACAGGCTCGATCCCCAGTGTGGGTTATGCAGGAGGCAGCCAATTAATGATTCTCTCTCATCATTGATGTTTCTATCTCTCTCCCTCTTCCTTTCTCTCTGAAATCAATAAAAATACATTTAAAAAAACTCACATGATTATACTTACCTTCTGAGTGCAAATACTGTGCCATCATTTGAGAGAGCAAATAAACAGTTACCCATGACCCTGAAAGATCTCAATCCACAAGAGAAAGGTGTAGTGGGAGTGCCCGGTATTGAACCCATGTCCCAGCTCAGCCAGTACTTCCATATCATCCTAGCAAGTTAAGAAACCTCTTTCAACCTCAATTCCACATCTATTGAATAGGAATCCTAATGAGCATCAGATCAGATAATGCATGCAAAGTCACTTGCATAAACCTTACAAAATGAGTATTGCTATTTTAGTTAGCACATGATCTGACCTCTGCACTGTCACTGTTCCATTGCAATTAACAGGACTGTGCATATTCTGAGCGACAATGTGGGTGCTGTCCAGGTAGGTCTGGCCAGCAGGGCCTTTCCTTGCAGGGTCAGTGGCCCTCACATGTGGGATGCAAATTTGACCACTGTAGATGGTGGAATATGGATAAAATTAAAAACCTGAAGCATGAGCTGTGTTTATTCTTCTTTAGTCTATTCTTAGAATTAACTAACTTTACAGAAGCTTAAGAAAAGGCTTCCAATTTTACAAGGAATAAAGGTGCAAGCACAAAGAGGGTACATTGATATGATAGATAGTTTTTGACCCAGCCCACAATCATTTCTCATCAGGCTGTAAAATAACTTTTATTAATGCTAATTAATGCCTTCACAGGCCTGTGTCACTTTATAACCCTCTGCTTAAAAGAAATCCATTGTATGAGTTCAGCTGAGAAATAACCATCATTATAGATGTTTTCACTCTTGCCTTTACTTTTCTCTGATAGCCCTTAAGGTGGTCAGAGGTAAAAGCTAAAGATGCATTGTAGCCTGAGGGATGATTGAATGAAAAAAAATGGGGGATGGGAGCAGAACCTGCTCGGATAGACCAATTTCCCACCACTGCAAGCCAGAGCAATTGATTGATGAATCCTTGCTCTGTCAAGAGGCAGCCTTCAGATTTGATCACATAAATACTCATTCAACTCAAATTCTGCTTGACAAGCCTCAGACAGCTTTGTTCTGTCACAGATATCATTGGAAGGAAAATGCTCCATTAATCATCCTTAATTAACTTTACCATAGTTTGCTGAAACTAATATGCTCTCTGGCTAAACCTCATACTTAGCCAGGATTCTATAGTTATCAAATAGAAGAGAGCATTTCAAGTTTCTTCTCTCCTCTAATTACTAACTATAGGGATTCAGCAGGAGTGAAGTTCACAGGAAGTCACGCCCATTGATTATGTGAGATAGCTTATCGGTGGGTACATTCTTCGTTAAAGGAAACATAATTTTAAATGTGACCGACCTGCATGAGATGGCATTTTATATCTATACTTCACTTGATGCTCATACGTTTTAATGTTTCCTTCCCAATTCTCAGGTATCATATGTCCCGAGATATCATATTCTAAGTAAGAGAAAAGAAAAAAAAATTCAAAACAATAAAGCCTAAGTTTGAAAACGTAAGTTGTTAGAGGCACAAAATGGTTTGTGAGCAACACAAACACTCACATACCACACACACACCCCCCTTTCACTTTAGAATGCCTCACAATTTTCCTAAAGCTTTAATATGAGATGTGGTCTTGTTTTGATATTTTTTTCTTAGTACACGTATTAACCATCTTTCTCATTTTGGAATGACTCATTGGGAAGTTTTGATAACTAGGATCTTAATTCAGTGGCAACAGGACAAAACCAAAAAAGAGAAGTGTTCAAACTTTAAATAAACATGAAGTGCTGCGTGTGACCTGAAATAAAGGAACAGAGTTGCAGCAGAGTAAAGGATCAGATGGTGTCTGCTCGCCCATGGACTTCATGGGCGTCCAGATTTTCTAGCAGCTTTGGATGTGAGCCACGTTTATGAGTACAAGGCTGTGTCATTGACAGCGTTAGTGACCATTTCCGATTGCGTGCTTTTAAATCCCGCAGATCCATATTAGAGTCACAAGAAACTGAAATTTACATCATGAAATTCTCTCCTCATAATGCTTCTGAGAATTATCTGCAGAAAGGGAGATGGACTTGCGGTGATGAGGGTGTGCACACTCATGTATGTGTGCAAACTAAGAAGACAGTTTAGGTTTGTGAAGTGATGAGCTTGATAAAGACTAAGGGTTAAAAAGTGCTGGAAATGACTGTCCCTTTATCAAAACCATGGTTTGACACTGTGTCGACATTGTATTTTGCTCCCCCCAAAAAGAAAGGTAACAACATAATATTATGATATGCATTTGGTTTATCATTGCTCTTTTATGACATTTCTTAAGAGCTATAGCTTTCTAATTGGAGGCAGAGTAAAAAATTGGTGGAAAAGATTTCTCTGTAGATGGCAGATTTGTTAAAACAAATACTGAATCTTGTCCCCTTTATGCAAAACGTTATAAAGAATATGTTTTCACAGAAATCCTAAAACATAGATTTTATCCACCAACTTAAACTTAGATTTATAAAAAATATATGTGAATGCTAAAAAAAAAAAATAAAAATTGATTTAAAAAATGTGTAAACTGTTTAAGACTTCCATGACAATCAAAGGTGATGTCAAGTTGGTGGGAGCAATTCATAACTATAGATGCCTTCTTTATTAAAATGATTCAATATTTTATATTTACTTAATACCAAATAGGGTTTTACTTTGGGGGTAAATACATATGTTAAAGCAAACCTATATATCAACTCTTATTTTGCTTTTCCCTCCTTGCCCGGGGTAGGGGAGGGGAAATTTAGAAATTGAAATCTTCCTTGTTATAGTATGTTTTCTCTATTAAATTCTGGTTTACTATCCCTGTGAATTATTATTTGCTTCTCTTTGTGTTTACCTACTTTCTCCCCCTATTTTGGTGCCATACCTTCTTCCATGACGTAGGCATGAAGATCTCATTGCCAAAGTCTCGATTTCTCTTCCCCTTCTTCCATTTCAAGCCTCTCTTCCTTTATCTAATTTCTTCCCTTCTCACAGGTTCTTTTTCCTTTGCAGAGCTTATCCAGTGTTCATTTCTTTCCTTTTCTTTCTTTCTTTTTTTTTTTCTCTTTTCAATTTAAATCTATTTTTGGCCACTCTCCCTTCTGAATTTTCCCAGTGCAAGTGCCTATTTGTCAATTAGTGTAAAGGACAGAACACCATACATATAACAGACCTGGGCAGTGGAGGAGATAGGTATTGAACACAGAACCCCAATAAAATATGATAAAAGATACGGTGGAAATTTAATGTGCTTTGGTAATAAATAATTGGGACATAATTTAGTCTGTGAAGATCAGTCAGGAAAGTCCTTCCTGTGAAGAAACAATCAAATGGGAAATAAAAGGTTTCTAGAGCAAGAACAGGAAACAACCAGGGGTGGTATGTGTAAAAGGCCAGATGGGGTTCGTTGATTCATTCATTCACTAATATTGTCTCCTTTGTGCCTGTCTCTTATGTGTCTCCTATGTCACATGTATTAGTCTTTCATTGTTCAATTAAAAACTGTGATAGTTGGAGCCTGATCAGCATGGCTCAGTGATTGAGCATCCACCTATGATCCAGGAGGTCATGGTTCGATTCCCAGTCAGGGCACATGCCTGGGTTGCAGGTTCGATCCCCATTGGGGGGCATGCAAGAGGCAGCTGATGGATGATTCTTTCTCATCATTGATGTTTCTATCCCTCTCCCTTCCTCTCTGAAATCAATAAAATATTTTTTAAATGTGATATTTGGAAAAACATGGAGCATACTTTTAAGCCCCTCAAATACATCTGAACTAGAAAAATAAAGAACAAAATGAAGGCTACACTATCAGCAACAGCTGAGTGGTCCCTGGTGATGGGGGCCCTCCCCCTTCACCTCACATGGCACTGGTAGAGAAGAAATAATGATGGAGGAAAGGAGAAGAGAGAACACATCTTTCTCCTTTCTGGTAGAAAAGCATTGTGATGCAATTTAGAAATTCCTCCCTAAAACACTACGTGCTTAGCATACACAACAGTAACTGCACCCATTTCTGAGTCTGATGAAAACCTGGAAGGGAAATGATCAATGATCTTCTCATAACAGTCCCAAGGGGATCTTGCCAAACTGTGCCAAACAGATTTGATTAGTGGTTATTTCATAAAGCACACACTATAGAGGTCCATGTTTTCAAAAGTCAGCTGCTGAACTGTGAAAAATGTTTGCTGTAAATATCCCAGGGAAAGTTGTTGACAGCATCCATTTAGGGAGAATACAACTTTGCTTATGTTATTCAAGATATTTTATATCAAGGCATACTAAAATGTTCTGTATTTTAAGTAAAGAAATGAGTTAATTAGATTCATATGTATGGAGTGGGAGTTGGGGGAGAACCATGAACGCCCTTCCTCATTTCAAAGGTCAAAGACAGCATTAATTATTTTTAACTAATGTCTATTTAACCACAAGCAAACTTAAATCAGTTTGGGTCGGACCAATTCAAAGCCATTCTTTGGTTCCCTGCTCTGCTGCAATAATTGACTTGGTTAGACTTTGCAAAGGTCATAAGAATGGACTCAGTTCATATTGTTTCGGCTAATAACACAGTTCTTAAATCAAAATTTGAGAACTGATCTTTCAAAGTCACTTTTCCTCTCTATATTCATATGTAGTTTCAAATTAAATGATAGATGTATCCAACTCTCACTGTTTATTTAATTAATTTTTTTGTAATAGAAGACACAGTGGGAGGGTTTTGGTTGTTTTTTTTTTTAACAAGATGTAGGTTTGTCTTAAAAAAAAAAAAAGAATTCAAAAGGGAATTAAGAAAACCATGGGAAACTTGGCATTTAGTGAAGTCCTAATGAATGCAATTGGATGTGGGCAATCTGAAGGAAAAAATTTAGACAGACATAATGCCAAGCAAGAGAGAAAATGAAAACAGTCTAAGGTGAAGTTCAGGCAAAACGTAGAGCTTAGGAGAGTCAGGTCTTTTGGCAACCAGTTCTGGCAGGACTTTGAATATCACACGGAAAATGGAAATGGTTGCTTTAGAATAAGGTCCTCCCTAGATCACTTGGCACCATCTGCCCAGGCCCTGTTGAGACCATCGTTTCATCCTAGCTTTGCTCTCTTTCTCCAGGAATGGTCTCTCCACCCCTTTGGTGCCAGGCTTGTTGCAGACCATCATTCAAATGGTACATAGACTCTCCCTTCTTCCCCAAAGTCTCTTCTAACTAATGGGCGGTAGGATGGTGATTTCTCCTCAAGACTCCCTTATCTAATCTTGCAACTCCCACATGCTGTCTTACTCTCATCACTCCACAATATACATTTACCCCTTGGCCTGCAGATAATGAAATCTTTATTGAATATGTACATCTGTTCAATGTTTATTCGGTTGCATGTACATCTTTCAAACGTGTTCTATGACAGTTTTATCTCTCACACCTTAGATGACAGAGAACATATTTACTTAATGCATTTTGCATTATGCCTAGCACTTCACCAGGTGTTGATAATATTCAATAAGTGTAATTGATTATGACATATTCAACTGTCATTGTAGACACACAAGACTCCCGTGTGTGTAGACAAAGTAAAATAAAATGCAGAAAGAGAAAATCTCTTCTAAAGTGAAATTCAATCCCTGATTCAGCTATTTTCAAATAGCATCCCAATACCACATCAACAGAGCTAAAAATGAAATAGAAATAGAGGGCTATATTATTATTCATTTTATGTAGGGTCAGATTTTGTTGTCTGAATTAAATTGCTCCTTTTTCACTAGCTAATTAGAAGCCCTTCAGCCCCTCAAACTCTACTAACTGAGACCTGGCTCATTTTAAAAAGGAAGAGTTTCCAAATCAAGGTTTGTGTAAAGTTTAGTGATACTTTCAAAATCTAGTTGTAGACGTCCATAATAAATATATTTGATGGTGTATTATTCACCAATCATTCAATCTATAAAGCCTGCTGACTATATTTAAACCTGGATAAGGTCCACTTTTTCCTGTGTCAAAATACCAGCTTAGCTAAATAATCTTACATTTCTAACCATGCTTAAAGAAACAAAATTTATGTATAGGATGAGAAAGACATTCATAGATAATTTTTCTGGCTTCTGTACCAAGCACATTCATATTTTTCTCCTAAATCTGAAACCAAATGTTTGGTTTCCTAATATTTTTCCTGTCTACTGGATTTTTCTTTCCTTCTTCTATGTGGTCACTCACAGCCTGGCCTTTGTGTATTCTCCTAAGAAAAGATTGTTTATTTATATTAGCAGTCCTTTCTGGAGCTCCCTGTAGACTCTGTTTCCAATGGCATGTGGAGTTACTAAGCTTTTATTGTTGACAAGTGGTAGGTGGGATCCAAGCTTTTGTGGTTAAATTGTTTATTGATAATTACCTGTTAATTACCACACTGCCTGACTCCTGTAATTTACTATAATCATTACTTTCCTTTTTCTTGAAAACTGTGTGCACAAAAAAACAAAAAGTGAAGACAAAAAAATATACTTCCTTACCACCTTAAAAAAGGTTGGTTTTTTAATTAACACCATTTAGAGTCAGAACATTTCCTCATCATATAATATTTGGATTTGGAAAAGCAAGCCAGTGTTATGACTGTAATTATAACTATGCCTAATAATTGATTTATAACTGGTGAAAATAATTTTGGGTGGCAATCATCAAATTGGATGTCATATAGTATTCTTGAGTCATTAGGTTTTCATTTTACTATAGGATGTTTTCCTTCCTAGAGTTGGCCAGAAAAATCTTTTTTTAAAAAAATATATTTTATTGATTTTTTACAGAGAGGAAGGGAGAGGGATAGAGAGTTAGAAACATCGATGAGAGAGAAACATCGATCAGCTGCCTCATGCACACTCCCCACTGGGGATGTGCCCGCAACCAAGGTACATGCCCTTGACCAGAATCGAACCTGGGACCCTTGAGTCCGCAGGCCGAAGCTCTATCCACTGAGCCAAACCGGTTAGGGCAGAAAAATCTTTACTAAATCAAAGCCTTGAAACAAAATAGACTAAACTCCATATTATTTGTTAAAGTTTGAAGCTTTTTTTAATATCAAAATATCAGCATCCAGAGGTTTATTCCAATGCACTTATATACTACCCTGGATTTCCTGAGATATGCATAGAGAGGCCTTTACATGTTGAATAGAGTTGTCATTTTTATAGGACAGTCTTCCCTAACCAATCATTGTGTAGGCATCTGTCAATGTCCTAGGAAACAGTGTACAGCGGACCACTACAGTTTCCACGGGTCCCCTGGTCCTGGCTCCCCAAAGTTCTTTTGGTACAAAGAGTATCTGGTAAAATATCTTGCCACTAGAAAAAAATTTAGAGTTAACAATTAAGTCCAAATTTCTAAGAATCAAAATTAGCTCTGCCAGGCAAGCAGATGGCTTTATTAGGCATATATTCTTAAAATGATCAAATAGAATTCTGAACTAGCAAACCAAAACAGCCCTGGAATAGACACAACCATCACCCCGCCTGCCATTTCTCACCATCTTCCCTACATTTCCCACCTTTTGACTATTTCACTAGACATTTTCACATTGTATTGAAGATAAGTATGGCTAAAGGGAGCTCATGAAATGTGTTGGAACCACTGATTAAAACCAAATTTCAAAACTGTTGGTAGCCTACACTACCCACTTTACCGCCACAGAAAGCAGCACAGACCTGGACAGCAAGAAACCCTTGATATGCATGTGTCAATCCACACACATTCTTCCCGGGGACTCTCCTTGCTAACTGCAGCCCTATTGAAAAACAGAGCATTTTAAAACCACAGTGGAAAGAACATGGCATTTAGAGTTCAAATAGCTGGAATGGAGTCTAGGCTTGACACTTACTCGATGTATAAACACGGACAAATGACTTAGCCCCACTGAACTGCTTTTTATCTTTTTTTAAAAAGTGGGATAAAAACATAAAAAATATTAATCCAACTCATTTCTTCAAGTTCTTATCATAATGGCCATGATGTAATATAACAACATGAACCTACCTGATAAACTGAAAAGCACGGTATGATTATAATAATCATTGTTAACCATGAAAATAATAAACACCCTTTTAAATAACCATTAAAAGAGCTTTGCCGGGCAGAGAGGATAAATAGAAGTTGAAACCTATTTAAAAATCGAAGTAAGAGCGTCAATACACACACATGATAGTATTTCAAGAAATATTTTTCCTAGGGAGAGATTAAAGTCAAAAGAGGAAATGGAACGGCTTCAGTTGCTGTCATTGCATTCTTAGTATTTTACTTGGGAGAACGAGCCTGTCAAATGGAAAGAGACTGAAATGAATACATCTCTCAGCTGCTTGGCAGATATGTTTTCCAATAAAAGCTAAACATTTCAACCAGCCTCATTTCCATGTGAATATTTGCCCTCCTGAACAGATGATGGGAACTTTAAGGGGAATGGGTTGATCTTGGCCTTGGAATTATATAGCCTAGGTGTCAATTTATTCTGAATCTTCAGCCATTACGTTTTAACATTTCTAGCTGAAATTTAGTTGAGCTATCCAATTGTTCAAAGGCCAGTTCATGCCCAAGCCTAAGAACCACTACTGGGAGAAGGTGGAAACCCCAAACCACTACCAAGTCCCTCCATAGGGTTTTTTTTCCCCCATGAAGGTTACCACAATACACTTAACATTGTTACAAATTGCCACCATTACCAAGCCAAACAATTGTGTTTTTATGTTTCTAAATAGTTTTGGTAACTCTTTAGAAACTTTACAGCTGGAAAGGAACTACATCTTGGTGGAGCAACATTGATAGAATTTTGTTCTGTGCCACTTGTTCATTCATTTCCTGATCTAAACAATGGTCTCCATCGCCAGCTGCACATGAGTTACTCACAGGCCTGGTCCGGGTCTGCGATTTCAGCCAAGCTCTGCACAATCATCCCGGCTTCCAATAGTTTATCATCCTTGTTTTGTTTAATTGGAAACAGAATTATTTATATGCCCCTGCTTACTCTGCAAGCAAATTTACAAGGCAACTGTCTCTCTTAATCTATAGTAGACCTAATATAAACAGTCAGGCAAGAGTATTCAGATTTATTACATTACTTCCTTAAAGATCAATATTTAACATGAATACATATTGTGCTAATTCAGACATGCAACATATCACGGAGCTATCTGCACAAAAAATTTACAATGGCCTGAGACATTTTTATACTCTATTCCTACTTCCCAAGAATACCTTGTTTCCAATGGAAAGAATGAAAAGAGTTACAAGTTCAATGTTAATTAGCCTCATTTATAAACTTGAATCCAAACCTGTAACCTCAACAGACAATATATTAAGCTATTAAAAGGAGAATTAAAGTTACATCGAGTGTGACCCAGACAAGAAAATGAAGCCCACTTCAGCCCTACGCAGGATAAGATGTACAACTCGGAACAGACAACTCTGTGGGGTTCTGCGACACCAAGCCACAACCTGCTGATCTTAGAGCACTTATTTTAGTTTTACTCTGCAGTTCCTGGATTCTGTGGGTTTAAATCACTCTCGCTCTCTTTATTTAGACCTCATCTCGGAGCTTTAAAATAGTATCCCGTTGACAAGAATCTGAGGTCCTTCAAACCTACCATAACGTCAAGCTGCCGGGCTGAGACCTTCCATGCCAAGTCCCAGGCTACAATGAATTTTTATAAGTGAGTTATAAAGCCCTCAAAAACAGGGTTTATAATGGAAACGCTGACAGACTCTTAACTATCGAGTTTCTAGTGGGTTCCTGTTTAATATACTGTATTTCTTCCCCCTTTAAGATATTAATTTACTTTTTGAATGTTCATTGCTAAGATTAAGCGTAGGTTTTGAAATGTGTTCATAGGCAATTTATGCATGAGTAGAAATGTACTCTTCTCCAGATGTACAGAATACTAATTTGAAAATGATTTATAGGCCACACCGTACTGTACATTCCATTCCCTTCTGAAAAGTTAAGACAAGGCTTTCCTCTGACATAATACCAGGATCCATGATATATTAGAAATACAGTGTATTAGCAATAGTTGTATAAATTCTCAAGATGTCAACTCTAGGATGGGTCAAAATAGGAAGGGTACGCTGCCACAGCCGGTAGAATAAGGAAGGAGGTGGGGGGTAAAACCAAAAGGTTCGTAAAGGAAAATTAATAGAAGTTTATATTCAAATAGAAGCTTTCTATTTTAAAGGGAGTATTTTCATGTTTTGTCTAAATTGGATCCCTAAGAATGTGGGAATGTTATAAATAAAAGAATTTTAGAAACCATCTAACCCAGACATTGAAAACTGTTGGCCTAAGGGTCAAATTAAGCCCCACAATATGAATAAGATACATAAAAATTTGGCATCTAATGATGCCAATAATAAGTAATTGGAAACTTTCACCACAAAAGGAGAATTTCTATTTCTCTTTAAGAATGAAAAGATTTGGCAACACAACTTAAATTCTCCAATAGAAACAACTAGCACTCCTAGTGCAATGGAAACTAAGGAGAAAATAAACAAATGGGACTTCATCAAAATAAAAAGCTTCTGCACAGCAAAAGAAACCATCAACAAAACAAGAAAGCCCACTGCATGTTAGAACATATTTGCCAATGCTATTTCAGATAAGGGTTTAATCTCCAAAATTTACAGAGAACTCATACAACTTAACAAAAGGAAAATAAACAATCCAAAAAATGGGCAAAGAACCTAAATAGACACTTTTTGAAAGAGGATATATAGAAGGCCGAGAGACATATGAAAGCATGTTCAAAGTCAGTAATCATCTGAGAGTTGCGAATCAAAACGACAATGAGGTACCATCTCACACCTGTCAGAATGGCTCTATCATCAACAAATCAACAAACGCCAAGCCCTGGCAAGGATGTGGAGAAAAAGGAACCCTCATGCACTGCTGGTGGGAATGCAGACTGGTGCAGCCACTGTGGAGAACAGTATGGAGTTTCCTCAGAAAGTTAAAAATGGAACTCCCATTTGAATCAGTAATCCCACTTCTAGGATTATATCCCAAGAAACCAGAAACACCAATCAGAAAGGATATATCCCTATGTTCATAGCAGCACAATTTACAATAGCTAATATTTGGAAACAGCCTAAGTGCCCATCAGCAGATGAGTGGATTAAAAACTTAGGTACATCTACACAATGGAATATTATGCTGCTATAAAAAAGAAGGAACTTTTACCATTTACAACAGCATGGATGGAACTGGAGAGCATTATGCTAAGCGAAATAAGCCAGTCGGAGAAAGATAAATATCACATGATCTCACTCATATTTGGGATACAATGATCAACATAACCTGATGAACAAAAATAGATCCAGAGTCAAGGGGCAGGGCAGGGGGGTGGTTAGAGATCAACCAAAGGACTTGTATGCATGCATATTAGCATAACCAATGGACACAGACACTGGGGCAGTGGGGGCTTGCCTTCGGAGGGGTGAGAGTGGGAGGGGCAATCAATCGGGGAAAAAGGAGACATATGTAATACTTTAAACAATAAAAAAGAGAAATATTTAGTCAATAAAACAAAATTCACCAAAAAAAAAGAAAGAAACAATTAGCTGGGGGTTCAGTATGACAGTGCCCTTTAGAATGGGAGTGAGTGCCCTGCTATGCCAGTGACCACTCTTCCTGCTTCACACATTCACCTCACCTTCCTGGCCCTGCTGTGTGTATGTTCCTGAATGCTGTCTGGAGAGAACCTGGGGCAGGAATCCAAGCCTACTCATGGTAAGGCTGGGATAAAAGTAAGGTCAAATCTTACCCATTCCCCTCCCTGCACTGTGGGCACATTATCCCTCAACATAGTTTCCTTACTTGGTTAATTCTCTTTTGAGAGAAAGGTGACCCCAGTGCAATGTAAATGGGAAATGCTAAAAATCAGGTTCCTCAGCAACTATGGCTCTATTTTCCCTCTTGCATTGGGTATACAGAGAGCCTAGTTCTACATTCAGTGATTCCTCGGAGGTAGGAGTAAACCTCTGTTGTTCCAAAGGGGTGGGGCTTTAAGGCTTGCAAAAAATTTCTGCACCTATAACACTGGTTCTCAAACTTTGGGTTCACTTCAGAACCACCTGCAGAGTACTCAAAATTAGTAAGCCTGTGACCCATAATAGACTGATGGATCAGAATTTCTACATGTGAGCCCTAGGCATAAGTGAAAAAACAATTCCCTAGATAGCACTAGGGTATAGATGGGGTTAATAAACAGAGATCCAGAAGGTAATTGATGATTTTATTACCTTCAAATGGAAATAGTGAACATATTTTCGGGTATGATGAAATGATGTGTGATAGAAAATGGTTTCCAAAGGAGTTTAAAAGTGTCTCTAGATAAAACAAAATGATGACAGAGGGTAAAGAACAAGAAGATCTTGAAAGAGAGTGACCTCTTTCCTAAACAAAGGAGTTAGAAGACTTTCCATAGCTCCTCACTTATGGTAATGTGTGTTCATCATTGAGGAAGAAAGGTCTTCCTAAAATAGCTGAGAAATAAACAGTGAGCATATAAATGACTGTCAGGCAGCAGGGAAAGGTGCAGTGTCTCTGAGGGATGACACAAGATGTATAGGAGTTCCAGGTTAAGAATAGTTTTCAATGTTTCCTGGAAAGGAGTTCCACGTCCGCAGGAAGAAGCGACTATCTCGGAATATCCCATCTGGATACACAGAGGACGGAAGTCACATTTACAATCAGACTTGAGCTGAAGCAGAGAGTAAACTATAATTAATACCTGGTAACATCAGAAGAGCAGCAATTACTCAAAAAGAATACTATTTTTTAAAAAAATATAGATATTATGTGAAAAGAAAGACAAAATTTACTGGGTAACAGGACTTTTTATTAGCTTTCAGACTCCTGGCAGCACAAGATCTAAAGACTGAACTTTCTTAAGCAAAAAAACACACCAAAACCCCCACAACAACACACATAAAAATACTATATATATATATATATATATATATATATATATATATACACACACACACACACATACATGTGTGCATGGTGGATATGTTTGTATTATATATGCAAGTGAAAATCAATATCAGTTTCTAAGAACAAGAGAATGCTTCCTTCTGTAGATTATATATAAATCTTTTAAGCAAAAGAATTGGGTATATTTATTGATACTTGTGGTGTGGCTTGTATAAAACACCTGTCTCCAATTATCTATCTATATAATAAAAGCTCATAACAGCTTGTATTTTATTTCATTTTATTAAATTTATTGGGGTGACATTAGTCAACATGATAATATAGGTTCAGGTGTGGGATATGATACAAGATCTGTGTACTGCACCATGTGCTCACTACCCAAAGTCAAATCTCCTGGATACTATATATTAGGACCCCCTAATGCCCCACCCCCTTCCCTCTTGCAACCACCACAATGAACAGCTTCAATTTTTGAGTCAAGAAATCAGTTAATAGAAAAGAGAGAGTAGAATTGGACTCAGAAATGATGTCAAGTCAATAGCACTGCTATCAATATCCCAAATGTATAATCTCAGCACGTAGGAAGATTTATCTAAATTACTTTATATGTTAAAGTAAGAATAAAAATGACCATGTAGAGGTGATGAAACATTCCTAAAGTCATAAAGGCATTACTGTTAAGGATTCTACGGAAGAAAAAATATACAATATATAATAGATATCAGTATGAATGACATATTGACAGACAGTAAAGAGTAAAAAATAAAAAAAAAAAGGTTTCTCGAAGTAATCCAGAAGGAGAATATCCTACAATGTTATAGGAAATTGACTTGGATCTAAAAAAATCTAATCAGGAGAATCAATGATCTCAGTTTTTCTCTCTCTCAATCAATCAATTTTATTGAGATGTAATTCATTCATTTTATGTGAGTAGGTCAATAACTTTTGACAAATGTATATAGCCATGTAACCAGCATCCCAATGAGACACAGAATAGCTCCATTTCCCCAGAGAGCCTCCTTGTGTCCCTTTCCAATCAATTTCCTCTTCTTCACAACCCACCCCAGGCAATTATTGATCAGTATAGATTAATTTTTCTATAGTAATCAGTATAGATTAGAATCCTTGTTCTAGAATTCCACATAAATGTAATCAGAGTAGGTATTCATCTGTGTAAGCTTATTTCACCCAGCACAAGGTCTGAGAGATTTATCTACTACACAGTATATATATATATATTTCTACATTGTATCATTCTAATGTAGAAAATACCAAATTTGCTTATTCATTCAATGATTAATGGATATCTGGGTAGTGTCCAGTTTTCTGTTATTACGATTAGCAGCACACTGAACATGTGTATGCATGTTTTTTTTTAAGGACCCTAGATCTTCATTTTTCTTGGGTAAATATCTAAGAGTGAATATATAGGAACTGGGCTACACAGTTAGAAATTTCTCAAAATGGAAGCAGCATTTTACACTCCCACCAAGATTGTATGAGGTCTCTCTCAAGGTATAATTTCCTATTTTCATGGGCCTAAATGTTGCCCCTTAGAGCCTAAGGCATTATGTCAATGTCACACAGATTAGCAAAAAAACAAAAAATAAATAAATAAATAAATAAATAAATAAATAAATAAGCACTCAAACAAAACACCCTATTACATATCAACATCCCAATTATTTAGGCAGTGTACCTGCTCACCTTCTACGGCCTCTGCCTGACAGGGAAGGTGGGGGTCTCATCCATGCTTCTGTGCTCTTGTCAAATTAACTAATCAATGGCCGCTTCTCTGATCCCACCTTCCGCAGCAGCACCATTACATCTTTCTTAAAATCTGCTCTTCCTCGGATTTTCATGACATCACACTACTGCTTTTTCTCCTATTTCACAGAGCCCTTCTATGCTGTCTCCTTTACTGATTCCCTCCTTAGAGATTGAGTATCCAGGAGTTTAGAGTTCTCGTCTTAATGTTTCATCCAACTCTAGGACTTTAACAACCATTTATGCTCATGACTCCCAAATTTATACCTTCAGACTTTTAACCTTACTTTGGGGTTTCAGACCTTTATATCCAGTTGCTTACTTGACATCTCCTTCTGTATGTTTAATAGGTATCTCAAATTTAATTTCCTCCATGTGGAATTCTTGAAGTACCTCCCTCCCCACCCATTCCTCACTAGTACTCTTTTCTCAATCATCCCTATCTCCCAAATGACTCCACCTGCCATTTTCTCAAGCCAAACGTATAGATCTTATACTCGATTTCTCTTTTTCTCTCTATCTGCCTCCAATCCATCAGAAACTCTTTGAGGGAGTTCTTTCTCAAAAATATATCTAGAAGCTATCCCTGTTTCTCTTGCTCTCCTTCTCTAACACTCCTCAACACTGGCATCATTTAATGCAGCAATCTCTCCACTAACTTCCATACAATTGGTTCTCCTCACAGAAGCCAGAGTGACCTTTAGACTAGCGATCACCAACCTTTCAGACCTCATAGATCACCAGTGGTCGGCGGACCACCGGTTGGCGACCACTGCTTAGACAACATAATCGGGTCATGCCACCTCCCTGTTGAAATGCTCTGATGGCTTTCTGCTGCATCCAGATCCCGACTCTTTGTACCATGATCTATACAGCCCTACCACACTCCCATCTCTAGAGGACAAAGGGTAGTTGTTAACTGTTATGGCCATGAATAAAAAGGCCATAGTGAAAGACAACATATGCTCAACTGCTTGTAAGGGGACAGAATTTAACAAGTGACCATTTACACTGTCTTTTAAAACATTGTGAAGGCGTAACTACATAGGCAACCAAAGTACATCAGCTACCTCCATTCTGTGACCAGGTCTTGCCCCGCCTTAGCCCATTGACTTCATTTGTTCCACTCCCTGCTTCCTTACTATGATCCTGGCCTTTCTAATGATCTCCAAATATGGAAAGTTCCTTCTTGCCTCAGGGCCTTTGTACCTGCTGTTGCCTCTGCCAGGAATACTCTCATGCATGGTTTTAACATCAACAGCTCCTTCTATTATTCAAATCTCACTCAAATAGCCCACCTTCAGAAAACCTCTTCTCACCTCCTCCTTTAAAATAGCCTCCTCATCACTCCCTAGGCACTGTCACATCACCTTATTCTCTTTCTTTCGTTGTACTTTTTACTATGTGGAATTTGTTTATTTATTCACTGATAGAATATAAATTTTCACCACAGGAATGGAAGCTCAATGAGGGCAAAAATACTGCCTATTTGCTTTATTCTTGACCTGAAGTCATGTTGTAAGTGCTCAAATGTATCTGTTGGATCAATGGGTCTTTATAGTAATGAAAAAGGTGATAAATATGCCTTTGAAAATTAGAGTTAAGTTTAGCTTCAAATTCGTAAGTATTTCAGAAGATCAAACAAACAGAAAGAAAGCATAAAAATAGAAAAGAATATATGAGAACTGGGCTGATTTTATCATGTTTGATTTTTTTAAAAATTTCCTTTACTTTTCCTTATTTAAAAAAAGTTTGTCACATACTAAATATTCATCATTTGCTCCATTTCAACTCTACTTCTCAATTTTTACCACATTAAGAGAGTGACCCGGGGGGGTCCACTTTCAAAATAGGGGCACACCTGAATGACTCCAAACTGTTGAGCTTGAACCAGTTGTACTGATTATCAGAGAAGAAAATGCAACAGGCTTTTTTGGTGGTTTTAGGTTTTTCTTTTTAAATAAACTTCACACGTCCTTCAAGAAAAAAGGGGTGCTAAGTCATGTTTTTGTACTTGTTAAAGACTGTCCCAACTTAACGAATATTTTTGCCAATAATGCAAGCTTGAATCAATTTATTTGCATAGTGAAAATGAAGTTTTTATTTGAAAGAGGGTCCTAAAACTGAACCAGAAGTTTCCGTTTATTTTACCAACTGGGACCCCGTCTTCAGCAGTAAACACTTCCTGCTCCCATGGCTGAAGGGCTATATATTATCTGAAATAATTTCTTTAGTCTGTGACTGGAGGAAGAAAAGTGACTTGCCCTTATTTATCTTTTTTAGGAGCTACATGTATTTTAGTGTCCTTGAAAACAAGTGATTGAGAACAAAGAATTAGCAGTAATACACATCTGTATGATACCATTCATCTAAGGATCTCAAAGCATTTTTGAGTGTCTACACTGCCCCCATCTTTCATTTGCTAAAGCATTTTGGTTGAAGGCAGGCAATACAGCGATATTTGTTCCCCTTTGCGGCTTTGTAAAAGCCAACATTAAGAAGAGAGTAACACGTAGGGGTGTCAGTGGGATTAAGCAGGCCTCAGTCAGCTTGCCGTTCTAGCAAAGAAACCTAAACTGGCACACAGGGATGCCCAATATATATCTGTCAGGTATAATTACATAATCAGGTCTTTACTGTTAGGTAATGAAAAAGGCATTTTTGAATGGACACACTGTTGTTTGCAAATAGGAAGAATACAGCTCAGAAGCACTACTTTTATTCTTAATTTTTTTTTTAAAGGGACATGAGGAAACTCCATTTTGATTAAAAACAAACTCAAATCTTTTTTCAGTTATGCCTTTCACAAGCTCTTGGTTACATTTCAACAAGGGAAAAAGGGTTTTGTTTGTTCATTGTTAGCTCTCTCTCTTTAGCCTTTATTTTAAGTCATTGAGCTCCTAATACTAATAAATGTTATGAGGTGAGTAATTCAACATGAATGTTAAGAAACATTGTCATGGATGATTCTGAAAATATTTATCTCTACCTGGGTTTAGTGATAACTAGATATTCATTTATAAGAGGTGCCAACATAATGATTGTTATTTTATATTATAATTTCTACCATTAAAATAAGTCAGTCTGAAAGTTTGCAGGGGAAATAGTCTCTAATATATATAAAATACACATTATATATTTTTGAATCTGGTCAGAATTCCTCTGTAAAAATCAGACTATGTGAAGATTCAGAAAACCGAATGCCCAGGCTTCTCTTACAGAAGTTGGAAAAGAGAAGGGCAGGTTTTAGAAAGCCAGTATCCTTTACTACAAGTAGCCATGTTTAAGTTCATATTATATTCTGCACTATTTGATTATTCCTCACACAGTATTTTTTGGATTAAAGCCTTCTATAAATAAAGACCAAAAAAAAAAAAGCTAATGTGAAGGAAGTCTTATGAAGTATCCTCCAGGAGACCCGCTTTCTCCTGCCCTCCCTTTCCTTCTTTTTTGAAAAAAAAAAAAAAAGCAGACTTTCTTCTAAAAGAAGCGATTTTACATGGTGTGTAAAACCGACCTTGGACAAAAAATGGAACACAAAGATTAATCACTTTTGGTGAATTTAAACATGAATCCGTGGAAATTTAAAGCTTTTATAAATAAAGACCAAAAAAAAAGCTAATGTGAAGGAAGTCTTATGAAGTATCCTCCAGGAGACCCGCTTTCTCCTGCCCTCCCTTTCCTTCTTTTTTGAAAAAAAAAAAAAAAGCAGACTTTCTTCTAAAAGAAGCGATTTTACATGGTGTGTAAAACCGACCTTGGACAAAAAATGGAACACAAAGATTAATCACTTTTGGTGAATTTAAACATGAATCCGTGGAAATTCTCCTTCTCTGAAATCCTCCATTTCTTTCAGAACATTCTGGTAATAAATTGCTGTGCGTTTTTGCCATATCCTCTATCCTTACTCACTGGAACAATTGATACTTGGCATCTATTCAAAGATGGTTACATACACTTGTCCAAACAGGGGCCCTTCAGGTTCTCTTTAAGAGTTGTTTAGTGGAGTTATGCTCATTGATTTTTTCATTCTCATTATGAAAATTCCTCATTAAACCGGCCTGAAAAGGGAACGCAATCTCTTTTTACCTGGTGTGGCCAAATTCAAGCTCACCCCTCCCCAGGATCATTTTATTACAAAAGAACAATAGATTTCCTTGCTGGATAAAGTAAGAGCAGTGTGACTAATGCCCCCTCTATCCTACCAAAGGCCTAATACTGTTAATTTACAAAATCAATGCGAGGGAACCACTTTGAAGGCAGACAAGGGCCGCGCACATGGGTCTCTCCAGAAATAACGTGTCAGTTCCAAGGCTGGCATTCGGCCTCCGCTGGCATCTAGCACTTTCTGCTCTTCCAGGCAATTTGGCCCTTGATTTCAAACAAATGCATCCTGAAGGCCTAATGCCAGGAATAGCTTGATATGATTTATGCTCCATATTTTCTCACAACCCAGAAAATTTTAGACCTAAAAGACATATTTTTTCATTATTTAGCATTTGCTGTGAGTCGCATGTAAGCCAAAGTTATTTTAGTGTCAACCTTAATTTTTCTGCACCTCTGAGTGAAGTCAACTCAACGGTGTTTCCACCTCTTGTTTGTTGCACAATAAGAAAGTTTGCTGGCTGCTACCATGGATCCCTAGGTTCCAAATCTTTCTTTCCTAATGGCAGGATGGAGAAAATAACATTTGGTTGCCATTGATTGAAGTGAAAATGACCACCACTTAAACTGTTTTTCCCCAAAGAATTTACTATTTTTTACCAAATTCACAGCGATCCTCTTTTACTATTCAGAGCTTATGGGTATGGAATAAACTTGGTTAGATGTATTAATTTAGAAAATAAATACCATCTCTTGGTTTTTTACCAACCCTAAATAAAAGTCAGTTGTCCTGTTTTTAGCAGTGCTTAGGTGTAGGTATACTTTAAAAGCAATCGTTGAAACATCCCCAAAACTCCTGACATAACATCTGACAACTGGCTGCTAGGTCATGAGGTAATGTAGGTTTTCCCCAGCTTCCTGCATTCATCCTTTTTGTCATTTCTAAATTGAGGAGAAATAAATATACTACTTATTTTAGCAAACCTCTCATTTAAAAAAAAAAAAAGCACATTTAGCCCTAACCGGTTTGGCTCAGTGGATAGAGCGTCGGCCTGCGGACTGAAGGGTCCCAGGTTCGATTCCGGTCAAGGACATGTACCTTGGTTGTGGGCACATCCCCAGTAGGGGGTGTGGAGGCAGCTGATTGATGTTTCTCACTCACCGATGTTTCTAACTCTCTATTCCTCTCCCTTCCTCTCTGTAGAAAATCAATAATATACATTTAAAAAATAAAATAAAATAAGCACATTTAAGCCATATCCATATCAACTATTTACATAGACTACTTAAAATAGAATATATATATTGCCCCATAATTTATGTCATAAAAATCCACTGTCATTTGGTTTAGTCACTAGTAGCCACATAAATAAACAGAAATGGTACCATATAGGACTATTGACAGCACACCCCAACCCCCTGAAGTTGACCTTGACTTCCTTGCATAGCTAAAAAAAAAAACAGGACAGTGGATTACCCACAATTCTAATGACAGGCATCACAGATGAACCTGGGACAAGACGATTAACCCCCTGAAGTTGACCTTGACTTCCTTGCGTAGCTAAAAAAAACAGGACAGTGGATTACCCACAATTCGAATGACAGGCATCACAGATGAACCTGGGACAAGACGATGTGGAATATGATGCCAGAGTAAGTGCTGACCATGTGGTTCTGTACTCACTTCTGTTTGATCTTTATTGGTCAGATTTCTCACCTCTTGCCTGCACAAGTGAACTATAGCTAGATCTGGATTTATTTTCCTGGAGTCTTCCTTTGATTTTTAAAAATTAAATAGTTTTGTGAACGCAAGAAGGTATAAAACAAAAACAAAAACAAGAAAGGAATTGAGGGTTACATTTTGGGTTTGTAACAAGCTAGAACATGGGACTTAAAAACAATACTGCTCAATTTAGGAAAGATAGCCAAATCAAATTGTCCACAATTAAGATAAACTCACCACTACTTACACAAAATACTTAAAATGAATATAGTGTTCATAATTTAAAAGTTATAAAAATACCAACATGTAGTTTATCTCACCCACAAACATAATAGGTATTTACAGTCTTGCCCAGGCACTGACAATAATTTCATTATATATTCTAAATTCTCAGTGTTTCTGATTAAATATTTTTTCTTTTAATAACTATATAATAAAGTTAATGCTTATGACAGTGATAATTTGGCCACTCTAAATCATGATAGGCTAAAACTTTTTAAATATAGCCTGCAGGTTGAGAATCTAGAAAATAAATTGTATTTTTTTATTTTTAAGTAAAGAGGAGACTTACTGTGTACTGTTAAAATAAATTAAAATTTTAAAAGTCTATGAACTCAGAGAAGTTACAGAAAAATTATCCATTTAATCACAGTTGTGTGACAGTGAGTGACATTCTGAAAAAAAATATTTTAATAAAGAAGACAAAAACTCTCAACAGAGCGATCATAAGAGCAGGCTGATATTTAATTTGCAATGCATCCTTTCCATCTTGATGGAGGACACCAAAATCAGGTGTGTGCATGCACTAAACATCTTGCTGACTCGCCAGTGTAATGGAAAGTTACTTTAGGCAATGATTCCCAACAATGCCACAACTTGGGTGGGAAGTTTATAAGGAAAAACAGGAAGTGATGCCAAGGAGCACAAAAGGACACTTCCCTTTTGATTGGAGTGAATATTTTATTAAATGGACCAAGCAGTGCTATGCCCTTAGGGGGAGGCAGGGGGAGGCAGTGTCTCTCAGATAAAGTCCATGACCTGTGGTCTCACACTGACTTGAGAACTGTGGGATACCATGTGGGATCAGGAAAAGTTCCCATTGTGTGCCCAAATACTTCAGAAGGAGATCCATATCACTGTTACCTTTATTTCTGAATCACTGTGTTCCAGGTATGCAAAAAGTCTGCTTCTTCTTGCCCAACTTCATTCTGGGAATTTCAATTTTCTCTCTTTAAGTATGTTTACAATTTTATTTTGATAAAGTTGCACTGCATTGAACCTGAATGTATTCTTACAGTGGGTTTGGGTGGGCTTGAAAATTCAGCCAGGAGCCCTCTCTTGCTTTTTACTCCCAGCCCCACACGTGTGGCTGCATGTGCGTGTGCTTTGCTCAAATATCTTCAATTATGTCAAGCTCTTGGGTGTGTTGCACCTGCCAGATCTTTGGTACACTGTACCTCCCAGGGTCACTGCTGTGCCCTTTTTTTGTGGCAACTATACACTTCAGCACATTATCATCATGTGCTACAAAAGAAAACACTGAAGTGCCACAGAAACGAGTTGCTTGAAAATAATTTTATGGGCAGAGGTACTGAGTTTTCTATTGCTCTATCTCCACCTGAATATTGCTCTGTAACAGGTATTTTTTACAAATTTTAAGATCATTCCCATATTATAATAACACCTTTTACCTAACTTTCTTCATGGCAAAAAATATATATTAGGAGGCTTTACTGGTATGTATACTTAGAAAATAAAGTTCACTTACTTTTTTCCCCCAATACCAACTTATCAGTGGGACCTATCCAGAATTTCGACCTGTTCTCATCTGCTGACAGTTTATTTTACTTTATTTTTCTTACTTTATTTTTTCTTCTTAGCACTTATTTCTATATACTAAGCTGCATCCTTTCCTTAATTTATTGTCTGACCTTGCCAGTAGTAGGAAAATTCCAAGAAGGCAGGAATTTGTGTTGTTTTGTTGACTAGTGTACACCCTGAGACAGAAAAGTACCTGGCCCATAGTTGGGGCTCAAAAAATTTTACTGAATGAATAAATGAATGAATGAATCAGTGAAACCAAAGAAGGAGATTAAGGAAAGAAACAGTATAAAATAATGCTTTAAGGTATCAATTCTAGTTTCAGGTTTTGGGGATTTGAATTTCTGCTTTTTATTGGTTACATAACCTTGAGCAAGCTCTTTACACTCTCTGCTTTTTCTCATCAGTAAAATGGGGAAATACTATAATTATCTCACAGTCCTGAGAGGATTAACTAAAACAATTCTTGTATAGAATTTAGCATCATTTTGGAAATAGTATTCTGTGAATAAATATTAACTATAGTATTATTATGATCATCACCATAATGTTCATTTTCATTATAATTTTATGAGAGTAGGATTAGATGTCAGTCATGAGGCTTTTTAAAAATACTTTAGTAAATAACACTTTGGAGTAAATTCACTAATTATTCCAGTTTCTCTTTATATAGTCTGTCTGACTCAACGATCAATGATCCCACTATCCAAAGAGAATTGTTTTCTCCCTCCTTGCCTCTTTTGTGCAAGGGTCTGAATTTTGTGCTCAGAAATAGTCCATTTATTGCCTTTGGTCATCTTTGGCTGATGGGCTATTCTGGGGCTAAAGAAATGTTTCAGGGAGGGTCAGTGAGAAGCTCCTGAAAGTCATCAGGTCTGGTTTTAAATGGGTTGGGCTGAGTGACCGTTATGGATTCATCTAGCTCAGAGAAAGGGTAGCAAGAAACGGTAACATAGAAATAATTACTTAAATTTCTTGCTTTCATTGACTCATTATGCGTGTATTTATTACATTCACTCCTTTATCTATTTATTCTACAGATTTTGACTCTGTGAAAGGCAGTATGGGGGACACAAAGATGAATCAAGCTGCATCTCTGTCACCAAGTGGCGTGGCAGCAGTGAGAGGCGCACTGAATGCCCGAAAGAAATGCTTTTGTTGCTGTTGTTTCCCATTCCCAGTTTTTTCTTACAGTTGCTTCATAGATCTGCTACATAAAATGATAACCACTAGCCACATGTCATTATTTACATTTACACTCATTAAATGTAGAGTCATTCCTCAGACCACTAGACATATTTCAGGTGCTCAGTGGCCACATGTGGCTGGAGATTATCATACTGGACAACACAGATAGAGAATATATTCATCATCCCAGAGAGTTCTATTGGTCAGTGCTACTCTGTGGAATATGAGTTACTGATAAATGTATAAATAATAAAGAATTTGGGGGGGTCCACCCTTACCCAATATTATCTAACTTATTAAAGCATACTTAATTGAAATGCTAAGCAAAAATCATTAGCAGAGATTCCAAATTAGTTTAAAGGTAACTATGGTTTTGAAATTAATTCCAAACACTGGCTCCCCTACATGCCTTGTTACAACCTCTTATTCCTGCCATTAGACAACGGCAAACCCCACATATGGTGCCCTGACTGGTCACATGATTTTTTAATATCCACATGATGGCACTAAAATGGCCTATTAGATTTACAGTGTCATTAACCTTCCAAAATAAAATGAGAGTCTGCTCTGGCAGAGGGAAAAAAAAAAGTGTGACTGCTGTTGGGTTTTGGGTAACCAGTCTGTGAGGAAATGCTGACAGGGGTCAGTGTGACATCATCTTTCATTCGGCCCCAAAGCTGTCAGGCCCTCCCCAGATGTCTGAAACGCAGATATAAATTTTCATTATCCAGCAGCAAAGGGCCAGAGGTACACCAAATGAATTTTTTACCAATCAAATTATAGCTCGTTGCCAGATTAAGTGTAAATGCTAATTTTGTGAAGTTTTCTTCTGGTCATTTATCTACAACTCCACAAACTAACCTTGCTGAAGCTGGAAATATTTCTAAATCAAATTATTGCTTTTATAATCTCGTTGTGGACACTGCAAAATTGAATAAAAAGAAATTCCATTAAGAATGAACGGTGCCTTCTTCCATGGAACAATTAGATTTTTTTTTACCTTTTTTTAAAAAAAGAAAATGCAAAGCCAAGGAATACTAAGGAATCAGAGAAGACATGAGCTCACCATTCTGGGCCTCAGTTTCCCCATCTATAAAATGGTGGGACTAGATATGGTAATCACTGATTCTGTGGTCAATGCTTCTATATCAGCAAAATTTCATGTCCAAATTCTTATATATATAATATGACTTTTGGGAATAAATTAAAATTTAATTTATCCTCAATTAAAATTTTGGTAGATTATATAAGTTCAACTATATATTTATTGCTGGTAAATGAATATATTTATGTGAATAAATATATTTATATTCATTCATGGTTTATATCAGAAAGCACATCTCCTCTGATTAATTCTGTAGCCCACTCTATCCTCCTTCAAGTTCAAACCCATTAGTAGTGACTCCTATGGCTACAGGTGTGACCTCCAGCAGTGTAGAGGCCCAGCAAAAAGAAGCAAAACAGCAGAAATGGAGGGTGTGGTAGGGGATGTAGGTACGAAAACTCCATTCTTGGGGGTGAGGGGAGGAAACACTGAAGGATACTTGGAACTCCTGCTTTGGGGTATAAAAGCTAGAAGCACTTTTTACAAAAAGGAAAAACAGCAACTGTACACTTTTCCTCTGAGCCCTTAGAATGCTCTATTTGATTACTATGCCCTACGTATATTCTTTATATTTATATCCTGTAGAAAAAGACAAAGACTACTTAGGTGCCAGAAAGTCTTTGCTCCAAGGCATAGAAATGCTGTATTTCAGAGGAAAAACCAAACCATACAAACTTACTGTGGGCCTTTACCCAGGATATGGTGGGATACCTGTGCTACGGAGCATGATAGGACGTAGCTTAGAGGTGAAGGGGAAGAGTAACCTAAGAGGAGATGGCGAATGTCAGCTCCCACAGGGACCATTTCAAGTCTTCCCTCCCCTCTAACTCTTAGCACCAACAATACCGCTACCTCAGTTTATGTTCTAGACTGGCAAAGGGGTGTCTGTGGAAAACCAAAGGCCCAGCAGTGATGGAGCATGAGCATAAGAAGTGAGTGGATTGAAATGCAAAACAGTGACAAGAAAGAGTCAGGCCGGGTTTGGTCATCCAATGATGCAAACATAAGTGAGTTGTTTCTGGTTTTGAATAGCTAGAGGGAGAAGCCATGGCATCTTAGTGCTCTCAAAACCCAGCCCAACACATTCAACAGGCCACGGTCACCCACATGCGGAAAAGCACAGTTCTATCCCGAGTCAATCACTTTAGTGGAAAACTCTAAGCCTCAGTCATCTGACTCAGTTCTACCCCAGCAAACCTCACAATAAAAACGGACTAAGGCCACTGGGGATAGAAAGAGAGGAGAGAAGTAAATCCCCAATCCTTGAAAACACTGAGATCGCACATTGTTTACAGTGTGACTTAATTTTAAAGTAGCTGGACTGAGTTTAAAATGTCTGATATTTGTGATCCACCAGGGATTGAGAAGCAAGGCAATGGGGCCCAGAGACTCAAAAAACCTGAAAAGCCCCATGGGCTGTAAGGCCATCCTAGCACTTGGCTAACAGTGCAACAATCTGTTGAGTTGAGCATAAATGAAGGATACAAATTAGATTTCCCCTGAAAGCCACAAGATTAAACATTAAGGGGCAAGTTCTTGGCAAAATGTATGTGTGTATTTTCCAAAACCAAGTTTTAAAAAAATTCAAAGTCTGTTAAATACATTGGTCAGATTTTCTCATACTTAAATATTAGCTTAACTTAAATGAACCTAAGTATTCAAGTACATCAAGACAGAAATGATATTGGCATTCCTAATGAATGCATTGATTTGAAGAGCTCTAAGATGAGTTTTAGAGAGAAAGAGTATCATTCAGTATCAGTATGTGAATTTTAGCATGAGATCCACACGACTACATAATAAGAATATGTAAACAATGGGGAAAATTCAAAATACATCTTATATATGAGTGAAGAGATATTTGGACTTCACTTTACATATCCCACAATCTGTATATTAAGAACTAATGTCAACTAAGTAGAGATTCTGCTGACAGGTACAAGCCAGTACTTCACCTTCTCCAAACCCAGGGGAACAGAATACGTTCATTTTTAATCCAGGTGCAAGGAAGAGGAAATGAGAGAAAGGAGGATTGCTTGTGCTTGTGTTTTTGAAGCACATAGAGAGAAAAAGCTCTGCCTTATAAAGGGCTGGTGGTCTTAGCTGTAAATCCTCCTACATGGGTAACACCAAACTAAAAATGAAATAAAGAGCCATACCCAAGGGTCCCCTATCCCACTGTCTTGTCTTGCTGATAAAGGTGAAATATTAGGTAGCTTAGAAGAAGACCTTTGCTCGAAGGGCCACAAACTGGTAAGGAAAATAAGTAGCATACAATGGGAATGGTCCCAAACTATCTGTGAAATAGAAGAAGGGAAATGAGCAAAGGGTTCCTGATTTCAGCATGTAAGCTTCCATTTCTCTTTTCATACATTCATTAAGTTAACACAATTTCTGACCACACATTCCATCTTGCCCTAGATGGCCAATTATCTCCTTGTTGTGTTCCCCCAACCCCTATGCAACCCCTCAGCCCCACTCCCCAATGCCACACTTCTTTTTTAATCCAAGTGCAAGGAGGGTGAAATGAAGATTATGGGTAACCATGAACCCACTAAGAAAATACAGCAATTTCACCTAGATAAATAAAAAAAAAAGAAGAAGGACAGGGATTTTCCATAGGGCCTATTATCTCTCAGAGCAGTTCTTTTTTCCCAGATCTATTTATAAAGGTGACTAAAGCAGTTTGTGCTAAGTACACATAAAGTATTTTATCTATTTAAACTTCATGAATTACATACATTTTATTTTCTAGCCTTTAAAAATACACCTTTCCTGTAATTTTTCCATACTGGTTGTATGGGTGGAGATAATATATATCAAGCATCTACTATGGGCCAAGGGGGTACAATTATTCTCTCCATTTTATACATGAGAAAATCAAGTAATAGAGGATTCAGGTAACTTGCCCAAGGTCATAAAACTAACACTGTAACATCAAGTTGAAACTGCATTTTTTTCTCCTTCAGATATCTAAGTGCAGTGTGGATATGTTCCTGTTGTTCAAGAGATTATACACAAAGATCACTAATTAAAAGGGGAATCAGAGTAGCTCTATGGGGTTCACACACAGAGATATTACATAAAGTTCTTACTGACTGCAAGGAATTTAACTGACTTGCACTATATTTGAGAACTGCACTAAAAGCAGTTCTATTTCCCCTATCTCCCAAAGAAAATTTTCATTTTGTTGTATACATGGCACTGGGCACTGGATAGATGAGTCTATGAAGTCATTTGATTTGAGATGCTCATCTATATATATAAAAGCCTAAGCGACCAAATGACCGGTCAACCGGTCGCTATGATGCACACTGACCACTAGGGGGGAAATGCTCAATGCAGGAGCTGCCCCTTGGTGGTCAGTGCATTCCCACTGCCAACCTCCCGGGGCCCCTGTCCCCACTCCCATCTGGCAGGCCTGATGGCTCTGATTGGGGCGGCCAACCTCCCATGGCCCCAACCTGCCCCGATCGCTGGCCAGGCCCAGGGACCCCATCCATGCAGGAATTCGTGCACCAGGCCTCTAGTAGACTATAAAAAGGAATGAACCCTTGCCCTACATGTAAAGGGGATGGACATGATCAGTCTTTAGTCTCCTTATGGTGTGACTTTAGGCAAGTTACTGCCTGGGGCCTGCAGCTGCCTTCTTTGAAAAATCAAATTTGAACTTTTTAGTCAAGCTCACTGTTTTATTTTATAAAATAGCCGATGGCAATGGGTTACTGAGGAAGGGACTAAATCAATAAGGTACACAGTCCTAATACTAGAGATAGTTTTCTAATGGGAAAAATAACTAGTTTTTGTAGTATAATAAAATTTTAAAAAATTCTCATGATCTGAAAATAGCAAAATGCAAGTTTCCTTTATAATACTTTGATTATAAGTTATACACAGAGAGAAAAGGAGAGAACACATATAAATGAACCCTGAACCTCACAATTCATATGTGTAAAATTCTCTCCTATCTGTTGTGATTTGGGTACAATATCCCACTTTTTCCTCTTCCAGGACTGTATTTGCCAAATTCCTTCTTGGGTAAAAGTTTCTAATTGAGAAATTCTGTGCAGGATTGCATTTCTCTGTATCAGAGCAGAGAGGCATCATGGGATTGATTTTCTGGCTAGAGGGACACAGATGTCATGAACAGACTCTGACTCCTACCAAGATGATAAAGTAGCACAGCTGAGTGAGGAGAACTTTAAGATCTAACTCTTAGCAACCTGAGCAAAAGTTTGTCCATTCCTGACTGGCAAGCTGGACGCAGCCTTTTCACCAGGAAATGTGTTGGGAGGGGAGACATCAGTGAAAAGATCATTGATATAGATGCAGAATTGTGCAAGCCATGGAATAAAATAGCTTGTTTTGAAAAGGAAACAAGATTAGAAACATGACAATATTTCATGACGAGGCACTTCGAGATATGTTTCCAGAAGGAGGCAGGAGGGCAGCATTGCCAAATTTGGGACTCCGTCAGTCACTGTGAAAATGAGCCCAAAACAAAGTACGGGTTGGGAGCAGTATCCCCAATGGGAACCATTGTTTTCTCATCTGAGATTCTTTCTCCCAGGGCTCAAGAACAATTGAGACAAATGCATTCAAAGGTCAAGGGCACAGACAATGCTGGGAAAGCCAGAGAACTCAGTGGCTAGCCCTCTGTGCTTCCGTCCCCTGCAGAGAGATCTGACAACAGCTAAAGTAGCTTGAAGCAATCTGATTAGAACAATCTTGAAGCGTTCCTGAACCATTTCTGTGGTTTTGACTGAGTTCCTCCTCTACTGTAGTTTGTGCCGCAAATCTACCACAGATTTGGCTACGCAGATGATTTTCTTAAAAAGAATTATCTATGGTGGTTTAGCCATATTTCGGGTGATATTATAGCGGGAAGTCATAATGGAAATGCTAGCACATGACTCGTTTTCCCTAACCTCAGTGCAATACCTGCTGCCACTTGAATCTGAATATTTAAAGTCACTCGTTGTGCAGGGAGATGTTACAATCAAGCAATAAAAAGAAACTGAAATGTAAGAGAGGACAGATTACCATGCTTGTAAACTATAATTTATGCAGTGGCCGGTTTTTCAAGAGGCTGAAAAGAAGAGGGATGTATTTTTGTAAAACTAGAGTAGACTTTTTCAAGAAAGTCGTATATTCAAAATAAAAAAAAATATATAAAAATAAACAGGATAAAAATAAAAAAGAAATTTATGAAGGAAATTCAGAGATGTGATTATAGCATCACATTAATGACATTACAATTAACCTCAAAGGCATTTTCATGCAAACTTCCCTTTTCCAACATAAGTCACTCCAGCCAAGGAGTAATCCTGTCAGGCTGAAATACTGCATCCTTGGTGTGAGCCTACAAGTGTTTAGGCTTTTTCTTCATTTTGTTTTTATGGCCAAGTTGGACAGAATTAGACAGAGCTGCTCTGGAGTTAGAAGGATACAACAGTCTGCAGTTTTAAAAGTTTATGGTAGTTTATGTTCTTAACTCAAATGCACCTTTTAAATCCCAAACTGGGCCACTCTTGGAGCTCACACTATGCACTAATATTTTGGCTCATTGCGTGCGATAACATTGGACATAGTGAAGATGCTATTCAATGGTTGTTTTTTTTAAAAAAAACAAACTTGATAGAATACATGCTGATTATATGGTCCAAGGTTTTCACACTCACATATATGTGAGTGTTAACTGCACTGGCTTGGAAATGTTGGTTCTGGCTTTCTGGTCAATGGACCGTTTACTTATAGTAAAATCTGCTGGAAGCGCTCCATAAAAATATGCTCTGTCTATGAAAGAAACTGCCAACATCACTGATCCCTTATATGGGAAGCGAGGACCTTCCTTAGGCCACTGGGAATATGACATGTCTAGGTGGAAAGTGCCATCCACCCAAACAGGTAGGTGGAGAGGCAGTCAGTAGACCCCAAAGAAGCCACAATAGCACCCTAACAAAACACTCTGAAACCAAAGCTCCAGAAATGATATTCTCTAACTGGGCATGACACCTCCTGCTTGGCCTTCTGGTCAAGTTTCCAGCCACTGGAGAGGCTTGAACCTGGGTCCACAGAGAAGATGCAGGTACTATCCCAAGTCAGTGGTGGTCACTAGATAGGGAATTAGGCGAGGGTGAAAGCAGCCAACTGAGCGGACCAGGGCCTGGGTTATGGATGTGGATACTATTTCTATCACTGTCCATAGCTTCGGCTCCCCTCCTGCAGGTCATTATTGGCATCTGGACCCCCCAGTGGCATGGCTGAGGTGGCTACTCTGATTATGCCCAGAGACAGCACCCACGAGTGTGACATCTCTGTATCTCAGCAGCCTCTACAACCAGGACTGTTGTGCTTTAAATCATATGTAAGACTATTTTCGAATCAGTTGTATGGATTCTCTATTTCTTCAGCTATGAATTCTTTTTCTATCGTAATCTAATGTGGGTCAGACATATTTGGGACACATGGAGTTGATCAAATACAGTAAAACTAAGCAAAGAAAAGTCCAAATAAAAGAAGATTAAAAACTTCCAAAGAGCTCAGTCTAATTACATTTTTTGAGTTGTCTTCTTCTACTCCAAAGCAGTTTCTGTCAAGGAAGCGTTTACTCTAAGGGGCTTGATAGGTTATACTTGAATATGCACATGTTCTCTTTGAATTTAGCTCTCATTTTACAGAAAATTTCTGTGGTGTCTTGAAGCAGCTATGTCTTCTCAGAAGCAAATACTCACATAATCACCTTATTTCCCTCAAGGCCAGACCTTTGTCACTTAATTCTTCCATCCTGGCCCTTCTCTGAATGTTCTCTTTTAGTGCCAAAGAGAAAAAAAAAAGTTCTGTCTTGCAGCCTCCCTTTATCAAGTGTACCAGTTTTTCCTTCTTGAGATAGATGGGATAGGAAGCATCTTGCCTCCTTGATAATAAGACGATACAGTGACTGCACTTTATTGCACACAGAGGACCATCAGCTTTTCTTTGGGAAACCAGGTTAAAGGTTGTTTTCATGAAGGGTGTTATAAATAGACCAGTCTTCCTAAAGGAAATTTGGGTGGATTTCCAAGATACCAATTCATTACTACTTAATTCCTCATTTTTAATTGAATCATTCAAAAGATATTTAATGGAGATCTATTATCCATCAGTCTCTAAATTAATGTTTCTTCTCAGAACCCCAATTCACATTCAGCTCTTCAGAGGATGGATAAATTCTGCTCTGAAAGAACTAACAACAATAAGGAATGGTTGGTTTCCTCAAGGGTTTTGCTGAAAAGAGAAAGTAGGGCTTTTATCTTTTAGGGTCTATAGTCTAACTTTCACCCTAGGCCTAGTTCAGTTTTATGTCCTACTTGATCCTTGGGATAGCCAATCTTTGCTCACTTTTACAATGGACTGGATGAAACTAATACCCAATTAATAATTAGTTAATTAATAACTAAGATATTTATGGCCCTTGAGAAGTGCCATGAAGGAAATAAAACAAACAAGATGATGAGATTAGGAGAAACAGAAGTAGGAACCTTTAGACAGCTGTGGCCCGAGAAGTTTCTCTACTGAGGAAGTGATATTTGAGCCGAGACCTGAAGGATGAGAATAAGCCTTCCACATAAAAAGTTGGGAAAAGCGCCCAGAAAGTGAAATCTTTGAGGAGCAGAAAGGAAGTCAGGGTGGCTGAAGGACATGAAGTAAGTGAAGGGGAGTTCAGGAGGTAAAAGACAAATCATGTATGGTCTCATGGCCAGGGAAGGAATTTGGATATGCCTTAGAGCAAGTTCTTAGTTTTTTATAATTGGTTGCTTTATGAAATAATATACAAGTGTATGTCTTTATCCTATACACTTGGTACAGTCTGGACTGTGTCCAAAATTAAGTAGCAGGGTCTTTGCCCTTATTAGGTCAAAATGATTGTCCAGTGCAGCTAGAACTTATATGAGACTTCAAAGGTTTTTCCTCTTCTCCAGTCAAATGAGAAGAAATTCAGTTCCAGGGTTCTGTGAATTTCTCATTTTTATCTTGAATTCACCTTTTTGAGTTATTCCAAACCCTGATGGGCTTTCTATAAGACCATACCAAAAATTGCCATTTTGAGGCCATTCTACAACAAAAGTGAAAAACAAGTTGGACACAAGAATCATGTCTTTTGAAATGTTCCAGCTCCACTACTGTAACCTATTATTTGCTGTCCTTCCAAGCATGATATGAACAAACCACAACAAAAGCTTTTGTTAGGAGCCAACTTAATAGCTGAAAGGTTGATCTTTAAAAAGAAAGGGAAAGCTTCAAAGAACTTATGTATTGCAACTGGCATAGGAACCACAGTGAGCTGTGAGTTTGGAGACAGTAACATCAGACACATCAATAGAGAGTAATATATTTACAGCAGAAAATGAGTCGCAGAGGGAGTGTAAGGGACTATGGCTCCATTTTACATGGAAATCCAAGTAACCATTTGGAAAACATATATATGTCTATACATCGTTCTCAACTATGTTTGTGGTGTGGTTTGGAAATGAGAATTTTTAAAAATAAAATTCTTGAAAAGATTTTTTTTAACCACACTATTCAAAGCTTCAATGGATATTTGACTCAGGCCCCAAACACTGCATGTTGCCAGTTTTTTCTCAGCTTAGACTGTAGCATGTCCCTGTGCCAAGCTGATTTTAACAACCTCTACCTTTCTCAGCAGCCCTTTCATGTAGATTTACGTGAAAATGGCATCTCAGCCTCTTGTCACCTCATGTTCTCTTCCAGACCATTCACCCAGGTCAGTTTCCTGGCAGGTCCTCAGCAAGCAGTTGGGGGTTCTTCTAGGCTGAGCTTGGAGTAATTATGCTCTGTAATTGTGGAGTCAGGGCCTGTCTCCCAGTCAAGATTAGAAATGCCAAGTCATTTCCTGTTTTCAAATCCAAACGAAAGATACTGACGTCTGATACTGGCTTTCCTATGTTTCAATGATTGTGGGGCACCCTGGAGCTCTGCCTCTGAAAGATTCTCTTTATAAATACCTGGGTCACCAACACAGTGCTCAATCCTGGACCCACACCAGAGAATACAGAAAATGATTCCAGCTAGGACATTTAATTACTCTTAGGGCTATTTTGCCTAAAACTATGGCCACCGGGGGCATATGGTATGGAGAATCTCATCTGGGGATGGGCTTAGTATTGGGTACTTTGCAGAAACAGGAGGGCCTCTGCCGAAAAGGGAGGCGGGAAGCATTTGGCACACGTTAAAGGGTAACGCACCTTCTTCTTAATTGTACAGATCCTTGTATTTTACAGCACATTAAACTTTAAAAGGAAAGGTAGCAACATTGAGCATCTGTTTTTTTCTCATATAAATTCAACTCCTAATAAATACTAAGCAGAGTTTCCTCAGACCCAGTTGTGGGCAGATAAGCAGTTCCATACACACAGAACTAATTGCAGTGCTCTCGAAACCTCACTCGACTGTCTTTTTTATTTCTCTGCCAGTGAAACCAGCTTTTAGCAATTGGGTTTTGGGAAAGATGACATCCCAAAGAGGACTCATAGCCAAAATAAACAGGGTTGAGATGGAGAATAATACTGAAAATGATTCCTATTTGTTCCATACTACAGTGCCTTCCATTGTAAAGTGCATCTGCACCTCACTTAGTCACAGGAATACAGTTTGCATGCTGGAAACGAACCTGCGCATGTCCCCCAACTTCCTGACTCTGGAGGAGTGAAATATGTGTTGCTGGTTATCAGATTTTAAAATGTATTTCCCTTTCACATCCACTTATTTCTCTTGAAAGTGACACAAAATCTCCAACCTAGTAGATAAGGTTACAACCTGCCTGTTACATTTGATAGCGACAGCTGTATAACTTTTAAAAACTAAAATATAGATGCGTCCCTTCGTGTCAATTTTCTATGAAAAATGTATAATTTTCCTCAAAGAAAAAAGATGAGCCAGATTTGGGGGGTTGACACACAGGCCCTAACAGTAGACTGGGGCCTGTGAAACTGTAGCTTTATGATTCCCCAAAGACGTACTCTGTGCCATCCAACTGCTGAGAAAGATATCAAGCCATTTGCTCTGTTGCCTTCTTTTGGTTGAGAAAAATCAGCATTTTAGATTCCATCAAGTTTCTTCAGTACTTTAAGTTAAGCAAATTGAATTAAACTATCCATTTAGTCTATGTCATCAAGGAAATGGTTGGAAGAGAAAGGAGGAAGACTAGAGATAAGGAATATAAAAGCAATTTAGGAGGGGGGGAAAGGGAAAAGAAAAACAAGTAAAAAAAAGAGCAAAAATGAAAAAATTAAAAGAAGGAAATAAAAGAAAACCAGGTACTAAAAAAGGAAAAGAAAAACAAGTAAAAAAAAGAGGAAAAATTAAAAGAAGGAAATAAAAGAAAACCAGGTACTGAAGATTCTTAATTGGTTAAAAACGTTTCCAAGAAGCATATTAAAAGTCCTTTCAGTATTTGCAAACATTAACTTGATCTGTTTGTGTGCAAATCATTTACTTGCCATTGTGTGAGAAGTTAAAACAGTAGCCCAGCTTCCACTGCTTTTTTTGTCATTGGTTTGTATTCCTGGCTGTATTTCACATTTCAACCTGCTCACCATATGTGTACATACTTATGCTTTCTTTGCCACTAATTGCTTCTTTTTTGACAATACCAACTATATGTGCATAGTATATGGCTGTTTTTATCACTCTAAGCCTATTAATGCCCAGACTTATGGTTCCCAGAGGAATTAAAATTAACCAGCTCTCTAAATATTGTTCATGAGTTGGAAAACTCCTGTATTTTAGAATCTCACTTCAGTTGTTTTTAATTGGTTTGCAATATTTCACCCTTCAGGGCTTGCCCTTAACTTTTCAAAGTATGTATTAAAAAAAATTTATGACAGTGATATGAAAGGCAAAACGTAGGAAAAATAAACACTGCTTTTGGACAATGATAGTACTTATGCTATGATTTAAAGCCCGATTTTATAGTTTCATAGAAACTAAACTCTTATTCACTTTCCACTCACTTCTATTATTATCAATCAGATTTTTACCTGTAAATAAGGTACCAATCTAATGTGCTCTATCAGCAGAAAACACGGGGCTCCAGATAAAGCAAATTCTCTTTTAGTAAATTTTAGTTTTACAACTAGGAGTCCCTAAAATATTAATTTATTTTTTTGAGTTTGTTATAAAGTGTGGCTGTTTCTAGAATATGGAAAGAGACTTCCCTTAAATACTTAGCTTTTGAAGAATGGTCACTTTGTATAACCCATAAAACAAATCATTGACGAACTGCCCCTAAACCCAAAAGAACCATTTATTGTTAATGACAAATTCTCACATCACACACACACACACACACACACACACACACACACACACACACACACACCCCCCCCGCGTGTATTAATGGTGTCTACTCAAAAATAAAGTGATAGGTATTATGGATAAATGGTATCTAAATTAGAACTACAGACTGTCATGTTTCTGTTGTTAGGGCAGAGGAAAAACATAATTTTCTTTAATGAAAGGACAAATGAATTAATACAATAGTAACAATATGTGTCATAATAGTCATATAAAACAGAGATCATTTCTATCTTCATTCTTAGTTCTCCTAAATGCAAAAATTTGCTCTCACTCACAGGTCTCTGGATCAAATCATTTTGCTTAAAAAAATACTATCAAGAAATTTTGAGCAAATAAATAAACCTTGAAAATGCTGCCCAGCCATGACATTTCAAACAGAAACTTGATCTCACAGGTTAACTTTTTCTTAAAGTGATGCAATATAACTAACCAATGATGACTTGCTTTCAATTAGTATTTGTTAAATAAATGAGTGACTAGAGAAATAAGAAATAAGTGGAGAAATAAAACAGCATGGGAGTATCCATCTGAAATCTATGAAAGAAGTAATCCATTCTTAGACTGGTTTTAAGTAAGTCTTTTAACATCTATGTTTTCTGTATATATTTCCTAAATCTGACAAAAAGAAAAATCTATTCAGAATTTCCCAAATTTGGGTGTTCTATGTTTTTCTTGAAGAGCTATTATAGGAAAAAGATAACCCTGACTGATGATAATCAATGAATGAAAAAACTGTTTTACTTTATGTAATTGTGCTTTTCTCTATAAATTAATAGCATATCCTTGTATAATAACAAGTGGCACGTGATTATTAATTGTGAATTCCAAGGTTAAGAAGCTTTGACTTTGCCTGCAAGAATACTGAGACACTTCACTGTGCTCAGACGTTTAGCAAACAGACCACTTGCTTTCATCCACACTGAGTCTGTCACTTGACTTTTGACCTTTCATTTGGCACTGTCCTGTCATTTCTTTGGTTTTGCAAATTTTAGCTTCTCACTTGACCTCTCAACTGTGACCTTTTACTTGACCTGTGATCTCATAAATTCTGAAATCTCATACATATAATTGGGGAACAAATAAACAAAACATCTGGATGAAGCGCCTCCTGAATTAAGTCTGAGGAGATGAAACATAGAACCAAATGCTTTAAGACTTCAGTAAGCAATGTAATATCCACCAGGATGATATGTAAATAGTACAAAATAACTTTTTAAGAAATGACTATGATATATCATATTGCTATAAAATATTTCACAACAGTAAAACTAAAAGTAAAAGGCTCAGAATTAGCTTCTATGAGACTATTTTTCTGGTCTAATCACATTTTAGAAAAAAATCTGATTACTCTAGTTAAAAATGAAATATCTTTAATGTACTATTGAATTTTATCTCTTATTATTCATGCATAGGAGTCAGAGCTTTTGCCACCTCAAGTACCAAGAGATTTTACCCGGATAAAGAGTGCAAAACTCATTATAATAATCAACATAAATTTGGGTATATTGTAAGTGGTATTTGGTCATCCTTTATCCCTCATTCTGCATAATACTGTTTTATTATCTTTGTACCACTAATCACCATCCAAAATAATCTTAATTGATATGCCATCTGTCTCTTCTCACTAGAATATAAGTTGTATGAGGACAAGAAATTTGTCTGCTAAAGTATTGAGTCCCCATTAGCAAAAAGAATACCTGGCACTTTCTGGTTGTTGAATATTTGTTGAACAAACAAAAGAATGTCAACCATAAATGCAAGTGTCCTCCCTAAACATCACTTCACATAATTCCACAAAGCAGAAGTCTAAAATAAATCTTACCAGTTAATTTTAAAGTTATATAGTTCACCCATGTTTTTTAAAGTCCAGTATCCTTTGAAATTTATCCTGGGCTTTTCAATATTGGCACCTTATTTTACTTTTATTAATCTACCAGTAAGGTATTTTTTCCTACAAAAACAAAACTTCTTCAAAAATCTCTCAAATTAATAAATGTTGATAATTATCCTCAACTGTTATCTCTTTTATGCATTTAAGATTTGCCATACCTCTTGCTAATTAGAATATAAGTCATGCTTCTTTCATTAGATATATAGTTTCATATATAGCATTAGGAAACTAGATTTAGATTTACAGTGATCTGAAAAGAGTTATGAAACATTAGAGATTATCAATTTTAATGCTTTGCTACCTGCAATGACCACAAAAATTGTACACTTAGGCATATTCCAGCTAAAACTTACTTCAGATAACTATAAGGAAAACCCAAACAAAACCTCAAAACAAAACAAAAAACAGTCAAAAGGTACCACTGAACAAAATACTAGTAATTACTAAATAAAACAATTTGGAGGCAATATCTTTCAAAATTTTAGCTAGAATATCCCTTGGACTTTGTAATAAAAATGTGCTTAAGACTTAAAGCTGACCCAGTAAAGCAAGTCTGAATAGAAAGTCAACTTTCTCTTAAGTAAGATCTTCTATAGAATCCAATGAAGAAAATTTCAGTTTGCATACTAAAAAAAGAAACAAGTGAGTCTCACTTCAAAATGGTGGTAGAATAACATCTATATCTATTAACATCCATGATTGAGTCATTTAACAAAAGATTATAAAAACGCATGTATGCCAAAATGTAATATGATTGACCCTATAAAATTTAACACCAAATACATACCAAGAATGTCTCCTGCGTATTTAAATTGTATTTTAATATATTAGATCTTTACAATAACATATATGTAATAAGAATCTATAATAATAGATTAATAATAAGTTTTTTCTAATGTAGAATCATTCTCACCTTTTATGGGTCCCAAAATGCTGAAAGAGATGTTAAGAAATGTGAATTGCTGTAAAAGTAAAATTTAAACTAATCACAAAACCAGAATTTTCTAACTTCCTCAAGCTAAGTTGAGTAAATGGTCCAAAGTTTGGCTAAAGTTTGAGGTCCTTTCTTGTTTAATCCAAAGCAGTTCATTTTTCCTTAAAGGTAATCAAAATAGTCAGACATGGTACAAATCATTTTGTTGGAGAAGAATTATGTCTGTGGTTTATTTAAATAATGTAATACCAATAAGGGAAACTTTAAAGAATATAGAGTACTCAAAATATATAGAGAAATAAAAGTGGCAAAACAAAAATATAAAAGAAAATTAAGTGCAGGAATTATTTTGTAGATACCACTGATATATTGGTCATAACTAACAATATAATATATAGAGAATAAAATCTAAGTAATAACTATCAAAAGGAATAGCTCCAAAAGTTCACCTTGAGGGAAAACTATTAACTATTTATGAATATAACTAAAATATATTATAATCAGTATTTCAATAAGAAGTTCTAGAATTTCAGATAAAAACTGAAATGGAAACTTAAGGAGATGTTCAAAATGTTTATGCCCTAATAAATAAATGAGCAAACTTACTATTTCCGAGTCATATTCTACATTAATTAATCTATTAATGTAATCTAATAAATGGTATTTTTCCAAATAAGTAAATAGTAGAAACACCAGCTATATGTAAAGAATTACTGGGAAATTAATAACAGAAACAGTTGTGGGTTCTGTAAAGAGCAATATCGAAATTTTGAGGAGAAAAAGGACAGAGTATCTAAATCTATTGTGTTGATGTAACAAAGCCCTGACTTAAAAGAAAAGCAAGATTTGCTAGTTTAAACTTATGCTTTAGGTAGGAGCTTTTTACTACAAGAATTCAACTGCTGAAGTTCATTTCCTGTCTTTAATTCTAAACGAGCAATTTGCTGATAATTTCCTGTCTACATTTTCATAAAGTAGAAAGAACATGACTGGTTAAGCTTAATGTTTCAATAACCAAATAAACTTCTGCAAGCATGGTTTAGGAAATTGGACAACTATCTAGAAACTAGCTTTCTTATTGTATAATGCCTGAAAACTGTTTATCTCCCCCAAATGTTTGAAAGTATTCTGAAGGCCTTTGTGATTGCCTCTCTGACCCCAAACAAATAGAGCACCATTGCTTTGCCTCAGTGGGCCCAGAGCAATTAAAGTCAAAAGGGTATGAATCCTCCTGAACTCTGAGCTGTTTCAACATCGATGAGGAAGAAATGACCTCTGGCTTGGTTTCAGCCTACTGCCCCCTCACCACCACCACCATCTTTATGCCCAAAGCAGAAATTTGCTTAGCATGAACATTTTATAGACTATGCCTTTGGGTTCATAATTATCAGCATTTTTGGTCAAAATTAAACTAGCACATCACTAAAAGGGACCCATCTGAAATCTAAATTAAGTTGTCAATTAAAGATGAATAATGACTTGTTATTATTGCCTTAAAATGAGGCACCCTCTTTGTCCTGTTGAGATCCCAAACATCTTCCATCCGAAACCTATTACAGCATCTGCAGAAGTAGATCTTAGGAAGTATGTACTATTTCTAAGGCTCCGAATGAAGAGGGCACAATCCATAAAACCATGAGATGTGGGGACAATTGAAAAAGAAACTTTAATAAATGCCAGTTTGTGCCACTACCCACCTCCAGGTGCCAGCCAGGGGTAGGAAAGGAGTCAAATACTAATTACAAAGGGAAATTTTACTAGACAGATTTAAGGGGAACAGATGAGCCCAAATCTCCCTTTTTATTCTCTACTGTACACTTACCTAATGCTTTTTCCTGTGAGAAAGGCTTAAACAGTAAGCACAAATAGCACAATGAAATTGTCATACTCTCTCAGCGTGGACCTGGATTATTTCAGCCACCAGCAATGTGAGTAGCTGCAGGTGTTGCACTAAATAAAGTAATATAAAGTGTCTAAATTGTAACAGTGGAAGTACTGTTTCAAGACCCTTGTCTGCTTTTTATTAATAGTCAGATTCCTTCCTATCAGCAGCCACAACTACCTTTAGCCTATTATTCAACAACAATATTTTGATAGGCAAAGATCTATTAAAAACCACTGTTGATATTTTGTGACCATAGTCATTTCGGAGTTGAATAAGCGTTCAATCTTCTCACAGAAGGGGAGAACGTAAACTTGTGATTCAGGAAAAGAGGAAACCAGGGGTTACAAAGGTGGAGAGGCCAAGTAGAATGAAACAGACCCCCTCCATCAAGTAAAAAACTTGGCAGGATAACTAGAAACAGACCAACCCTAAATCTTTGGGTTCATGAGCTCTTAGTAACATAATTAACTGAAATAAAACTAATATTCCAGTGTTAAGTTTCACCTTAACATACATCAGCAGTATATAAGTAATAACACCAGGTATATAAAGAATTATAATCAGAAAGTATTCATTTTGTGTACAGACTGTACTTTAAGGTAAGGGGAAACATTCCTTAACACATTAGTGTAATTTCTAAAAGGGAGAAAAATCATCTACACAAAGAGAATTGTCAAGTTTCCCTCACACTGTCTATCAAGAAGCATTACTTTGGGGGAAGGTGTGCTGATCAGTTACTAGAAGTTTCTCATAAGAGCAGAGAACCCCTGATCTCCAAAGCATTTGCTCTTGGGAAAAACACCACTAATACCTAAGGAAAAAAAATGTTGACCAGGAAATGTTTGACCAATGTTGCATCACAAGATATCAAAAGAATTTCACTTGGGCTACTTCAGTGAATCAAGTCAGGACATTCTGGACTTTTTAACAGTCCCTGAGTTTCTACAAAGTGACTATTTAAAAAAAAATTTAGTGATCCTGAAATTTTTTTCTGTTAAGTTTCCGATCTAACAGTCCCTGAGTTTCTACAAAGTGACTATTTTTTTAAAAAAAAATTAGTGATCCTGAAATTTTTTTCTGTTAAGTTTCCGATGTGTGAAATAAAGATCTTCTTCTAGAAAGCCATGTAAAAAAAGTATTAGCGCTGAGAGAGTAGATAAACAACATTAGGGATCTGTGAATAGCATTCAGGAAATTCCATTTATCTGATGAGCTGTTGGCTAACTGTGCAGTGTTTCATATGTCACCAGCTAACTAAAGCTCCCCATTGTGTATACAGATTTCTTTTTAAAGACGTTTTTAATGTCGTTTTGCACATCAGGAGATAGTTTATTTGGAAGTCACTGGCAGACCCAGGGAAGGAGCCCTCTTCCTTTTTCTTTTCTGTTTTAATTGATGTCCATTTGCACCCCTGCACAGTAACTCCCCAAATCCCTCACTCAGGATCCCTGTCATAGGACTGCCTGCGGCAATCAGCCATGGCTTCTTTGTGAACAAGCTTTCTTTTAACACTTAAAGCCAGGGATGATTTAACAGAAAGTGTCTCAAGTCGGTGAGCTACAGCCCCCTTAGACTCTACCCAAACAAAGCTACTAATGTGTGGTCAGTTTCTTGGCAACTCCACTCTGGGCTGATAACACTCCTGCCTGCTATTCTCCAAGGAGCCGGCTGCTGGAAGACTGCTCGGAACCTCATCCCCTCGCTGCTCCTGATGCGGGCGATCCTCCGACTGCTCGGCGCCAACCACAACATGCTACCCACCGTGAGAGAGCGGGACGCGGGCTGCTCTAGTCAGGACTTATCGTCTATCATACTGATTGACGAAACCAAGAGTGAGCAGAAAAAATAAACATGAACAGAGGCTGCAGTGTATGGGCCAGTCAGCTGGGAGTTTTAGTATTTGGCCTTGGTGATCCTACTCTCATGGTAGGTTATCTTTTCCTTGTGCTATCATTTATCATAACTGTGAGGGCCAGGGAGAGAAACAAACCTACAATTTTTCTATTGGTTACATTCATTAGACTGGTTTCTTTTCTTTTTTTCCCCCCCTCTTAGCACTCCTTCCTTTGCCCCCACCCCATAACCATCTCATCCCTTCCACAGTATTCCCTAAAGAATGGTGAAATGAAATCTGAATACAGTTCTCCCCTTTTACTCCTCGTCCAGTATAGATCATTGCAAGTAATTAACCTGTGTGATTCCATCAAATCCAGAATGCAAACCTACATGTTAATTTACTTAAGTCAGACCCCCATAATAAATCTGCCTCTATAGCAGCTAAACTCAATGAAGATCCTGGATGTTGTTCAGTTATTTGGATTCCTAACATCTTCTTCCTAAATAATGGCACTTGACTTTTTTTCCGGCACAAACCATGTTTTGTATTGGTCTTGACAGCCACTATAAAGTACTCCCCCAAGTGTCAGGAACAAAGATGATTTGTATGTGGCTTGCAGTCTTCCAGTGTCTAATAGCTTTCTCATTCCAACCCAGAAACATGGAACACAGGGCAGCTGGTTAAAGCTGATACAAGCATTTCTTCTCTCAGCAGGCTATTCTTGCATAACCATTTATTTTGCAGAGTTTTAAAGTGCCTGAAGGATTTAATTATGTACATAGACAACCCCTATAAACTCTATTCTAGGGTTTTTATTGACTTTTGTGCTGGGCAGCTCTTAGGCATTTCAATTAAGTGTTTTTATAAGAAAAACTACAATATTGTAAAAAAAAGTCTTTATAGATACTTCTAAACAGTTTTTCCCCCTCTGATTGAATAAACTCTATTTAATTGACCAAAAAAATATATATCCAGGTTAATTCAAGGTTTAGTTTTTCCACTTTGGGAAAAATGGAGGGTTTGAATCCCACACAGGTTTGTGAAAATGGACCTGCCAATATCAGTGAAGGGACAGGGGGAGTGGGAGGCAGACAAGAGTACTCTGTAACAGACTCTGAAAAGTCACAAGGCTACCTGTTACTGGGGAGTTTACTTAAACTCATAAGGGCAAAAACCTAAATGCAAAATTTTACATGTTCCACTTAACAAGTGCAGAATAATAAATTACCAAATTCATTTGGAGCACCCGCCTGACAGGTCTAGCCCTCAAAAGTCTCCAGGAGACCCCAAAGCCGCCTTTGTCTGCCTTCTTCAATTGCAGGGCTCAAGTATTTACAAGGCTTCTGCAAACCTGCCTTCATTATGATGTGGGATATTTCAGTCCCAGCAGGTGGCCAACAGGAGACCAGACCTGCCCGTGAAATATGTAATACTTTTTTCATATACTTTAACCAGAAATGCGCCCCTCCACGACTCTCCTAACTGTTCTAATTTCCCTTTCTCCTCTTAATCTCCTCAGCAAGCCATGAGCTTGCATTAAAATCTACCTAAAACATTTCACCCACAGGCAATGTAATTCTGAAACAAGCAACCAACATTTCACAGCTCTGGAGTAATAGATTAATTTGAACCTAATGTTGCCGTCGTTTACTGCTCCAAATGTTCTGGTGTAGACATAGCCTCGAGGCACGGTGTTGTGGCATGCACAACTTTGGGAGCCGGAGCTACAGTTGGCTTAACATCTGTGCATCACATTTGCCATGTGCCTCATTATCCTGCACCCCACTGTGCCTACCTGTCCCCCTCAGCTTCTCAGCCACAGGCGATCCAATTTTTCCCCCTCCAACTAAGAATCTTTGTTCTCCTTCTCACTTACTAAATTTTTGCGAGACCTCTGCACCCAAGCCGTAGGGATTCCATCCATGTGAACAACCCAGGCCCCTTAGATTCTTAATTCTCCATTAGGAAGAGGAAAATCACAGCATTAAGTTTCTGACATGCCACTGCATAAATTGTGCCCTTTGCGGAATCTACTAGAGTCTGTGACCAAACACAGGAGTGTGTAATAAAGCATAGCATTGTTGGTTTTGACTTTAACAAGTTTGGTCGGTTTTAATTATCTATAAGCAAAGAAAGAGTAACTTCCAATTCCAGATTTAAGAGAGACCAAAAAAAAAATTCACAGAAACAAAAGATTGTCACATCAAAAATTAAAACCAAGGTTCTTGAGCTATTTAAAAAGTTAGCATTTCAAAGCCTATTGCCACAAATAGTTGATATATACATCCCCCAAACACACACACACACACACACACACACACACACACACGGTTTTAAAAATATATATAGTAACCAGGCCAAGCAGCTGCTTAAATTTTAATCCTGCTTAAACACTAAAAGAACCGTATGACTCCTTTATTGGTTTTCCATTGGAAGTGTTTGGGGTACCCATTTAATAAGAGACAGAATAAAGATTTAGCCCCGCCAAAATAATTTAAAATATGCAAAACTTAACTAATAGCTGTTGTTATTATTATAGAGTTTAGGCTATTATTATTAATAACCTAATAGAGTTTAGGACAGTGATGGTGAACCTTTTGAGCTCGGCGTGTCAGCATTTTGAAAAACCCTAATTTAACTCTGGTGCCATGTCACATATAGAAATTTTTTGATATTTGCAACCATAGTAAAACAAAGACTTATATTTTTGATATTTATTTTATATATTTAAATGCCATTTAACAAAGAAAAATCGACCAAAAAAATGAGTTCGCGTGTCACCTCTGACACGCGTGTCATAGGTTCACCATCACTGGTTTAGGATGTTATTATTAATAATAATAATAACATCAATAATGAAATATGTAAAAAGCAACAGAACAGCCACTGTGGGGTTTGAATGTAGAAAAGCCAGCATCCTTGCCACAAGACAGAAGGAAAAATTCCAACCAGAGGAGTTAGCCTCCAAAAGACTAAAGCTACGAATAAATAAATGTTAAAACATTATCTACATACTAGGGGCCCAGTGCATGAATTCATGCATCTTGATAGGAACTGTGGGCTGCAAGGCTGCAGTGGGCACAGAGGATGGGCCGAGACCCACCTCTGTGCCCCTGCCTGGCCCCTCCTGCCGTGGCCCCAGGTCCCCTCTCTACCTGCAGCCGTGCTCCCTCTCCCACATCTCCCATGCACTGATGGCACCAGCCTCGCTCACACCCCCTGACAACGTGGGGCAATTGGGGCTGGCGCCACCAGCAGGTGTGAGCGGGACCAGTGCTGGCAGCAGGTGTGAGCAGCGGGAGGGCCCGTGGTGCACAGGAGCAAAGAATTTTCAGTAACTACCAGAGGCTCGCCCCAATGACAGCAACCGGTGCCCTGCCTTGGTCTGGCACCCCTGCTCACCTGCTCCACCAATCTGCCGCGGCCAATGCCCGCCATGTTCCCTGCACAGCACCTGGTGGTCATCACTTGTCATAGCGACCAGTTGTCCGGTCGTTCCGCCGTTCAGTCTATTTGCATATTAGCCTTTTATTATATAGGATTACATTTGACAAGCTGGATTAAGACAGTAGTCAACACATAAGAAAGGTGGCTTAGTGCTCTTAGATTATTTACTAGGGTGATAGGAAATGAACTCACTGTTGGTGATAGGAAATTAATTTGTTTTAAATAGCCACTTTCATAGAACTAATAACTAAGAGATAGATTCAGACAATTCCTACAACTCAGATTTTTAATCCCTAGATGAGAACAAAATTGAGGTCTTGGAAGAGAATTTTTTAATGCCTTCCCCAAGTAGAAATACTCTGTTCTCTAGAAATTGTATTGGATTTCCACACTTCCCCAAAGAATCCTCAAAATCTACACACTACAGAGCACTGAGTCTTGCACATTTCATCCTATGCTTGAATTAATTTATCCTATATGGAATTTGTTACCTTTACAATAAAAAAAGTCGCCATTCATTACTGAGAGTGGACAGATGGAACATGTTCAACTTAAGACATCAGTACGAAGCGAGGGAAAAACTTATAATCCACGTGGCACAGCCTTCTCCATCTGGTAGTTCCCAGCTTCTCTGCCAAGACGTGTGTGGGGTGTTTTATTTTCTCAAATAAAAGTGAACATTTCTTTTTAGAGTTAATGGAACATTCTTAGATATTGACCCTGAGCCTGATTTATAGATAATAAGCAACCCTGCAATTAAAATGTGATGTTTTCCAAAGGTAATCCATATCATAGGGGAAGGTTTTGAACCTAACTGGAAAAAAATTAGAACTACTATTTATAGTAAAGCATTTTCAGATAAACAAAATAGTTTTTGCTTTGGTAAATCATGGAGGCTGTGGATGCCTGATATGGAAGAGAAGAGGATTGGTACAAGCAAACCATAGTTGTTACATGATCACTTTACTAAGATGCTGCAGACAGACTTGTTACTCTTTGAAATATGTTAAATCCTCTCATGTCTCTATAAAATTTATGTAAATAATCCCACCTCTGAAACAGTGCATATGCACTTTTCTTGTGTTTACCTCTCCTCCAGTGTATCTGCTTCTTATTTCTGTTCTTCTTTGCATTAAGCTAATTCATGATATGAAAGACACTGACCAGTTCTTTGTTTATTAGCACAGTAACTCCAGGCCCTTTGAATAATATTAGGAAACATGCACCCATTTTTCTAGCAAAAGCCTATCATATAAAAAGATCCTGTAGGGGGAAAAGCTAACTGTCTAATTCTTGTATTCAGAAATTAACAAAAAACTTTCATGTAACAATGTAATTTATTTCAAATTTACTCCTTAAAACAATTTTGAAAAGTTATAGCAATTTAAACAATAAACATTTATTAAACCCTATGTGCTTAATAGTCTATAGCACTTTTGACACTGAGAAATTTTTTTTTAGAACTCAAACCTCATCTATATATATAAAAGCCCAGCAACCGGAACAGCGGAACAACCAGAATGACCAGTGGCTATAATGCACACTGCAGTAGCCAACCAGCCTGATCCAGGCCCCAATCGGCCCTCCCACCCTGTCCAGCCTGGCCCCCGATATGCCCCCAACACCCTGATCAGGGGCAGGGCTGGCCAGCCAACTGCCCATGGCCCCTCCCCCCTGCCAGCCCAGCCTGATGGGCCCCCATCGGGGCGGACCAGCTGGACTCCACCCATGCATGAATTTGTGCACCGGGCCTCTAGTTGATATATATTTAAACTTTATTTTTTGGACTACACAGTAATTTCTTCCAAATTACTTTGTTAAAACTGTGATAGAATTCAATTAAACTGGAGCTTGGGTCAATATGATACCAGCTAAGTAGGTGACTTTTACCAGTTGCTCTACCTAGCTGCTCAATTTCTTCTTCTAGAAAAGAATTATTATGATGCCTACATCAAATGATCATGAAGATTAAGTGAGATAGTATATCTAAGAGGTTACCGAAGTACCTGCCACAGCATAAAAACAATGTATTAGCTATTACTATTTTTATTATGTATGCATTCAGAATTTGTTGTTGTTGTGTCCCAATTAAACTTTATTTACAAAAACATGTGGTAGAGTAGATTTGGTCTATGGACCATAGGTTGCTGATCTGGCAATCAGAACTTTGGACAAACTTTAAAACATATAACATCATTAGAATCACATTAGAATTATCTACAAAAATTATTCCAAACCAACTAATGTGAATGTACAGGAGTAATTCTAATGTGTAGCCAGAAATGAGAACATCTGATGAAGATGTCAAAATTCAGCAAATCGGTGGCCCCCTAAAATGCTCTGCTTTGGCTTCTTCATTGGTATCTTCCTGCAGCAAAGCCTAACTAGTGATTCGCATATAGTTGATTTGCAATTATCAAATAAAATAGAAAACTGCTAAATCTGTGTCTCAGTGTGCATTGCATAAATTCTTAGTCTAAGAGTCAAGTTTCTATACGTGGTACAACATGTTCACGGATGCATTTCTGTGCATTGTTCTGGGAAGTGCAGTATTTGGAGATGGGGTCTCTAAAAGTGATTATGCTAAAATGAGGCCATTAGCATGGGCCCTAATCCAATGTGACTGGTTCCTCAAGAGAAGAGAAAATTTGGACATACAGAGAGAAACTGGGGGTGCACAGAGAAAAGGTCATGTGAGGACACAGGGAGAAGGTGGCGACCAGCAAGCCAAGGAGAGAGGCTTTAGATGAAAGCAAACCTGCCAACACCTTGATCATGAATATTTGAGCCTTCAGAACTGTGAGAAAATAAATTTCTGCTGTTTAAGCCAAGCAGTGTGTGGTATTTTGTGACAGTAACCCTCACAAATAAATTGATGCAAGTATATTCATGTCCCCATTCATTGACCCATCCATAGGTAGGGTTCCAGGTTACCCCTCTCTCCCAACATAATCTACAATGTATCATTATTTATTTATATGTCTGAAAGCCCACAAAACTGAGATTTCTTAGGCTAGCAACTAATTTAGCCTTGTCCACCTACCACTTACCATTACCTGGCACAATAGATGAGTGAGTGAGTGAGTGAGTGAGTGAGTGAGTGAGTGAGTGAGTGAATAAATAAATGAATGAGCGAACACCTAAATAGCTACCAAATCAAATGAATGACTATCAGTACTTATAAAAATGGAAGAGAAACTACCATAATAGAACTGTTTCTGGCTGCATGAAAATCATCCCTACATCTGACCTGTAGTGCCACCAACCAGTGCTACTGATGAGCAAAACACAGACATAAATGAATGTCCAAAGAAAGGACAGAATAATATACAACTCTACAATCTCTGAACTAATATGAGCAATTAAATAAATAAAATCTACAAACAATCTTTGCTTAAGATCTGAACATCCTCCCTGGCTTTCTGCCCAAGGCAGAGATATGTTCACACTAATTCAGGCCCATCTGTATCCTTTCTACTTTGGGGACCGCAAAAGTGTTGCTGAGATTAGAAAATCCAGCCTGAGATGGCAACCAGCTTTTTAAAACTTTGGTCCTTAAAACTCTGTGTTTAAATACAGTTATATGGTAATAAAATGTGAAAGAATCTGGATTGCATTGATATGAAATTATGGAATTATTGATAAGCAATAATATTTGGGCACGGGGACTTAGAACATAGTTTAAAGCTGAGCATGGGCCTTAGAAGCCACCCCAGTATTATGGGCATTTAATATCACTCATTCATGGCACAGAAGCCAGAGCTGGCCCCCATTGGTAATGAAACAATGGGAATTTAGGGGAGCCAGCCAATTTAAATTTCACTCTCTCCCTTTATATAATTGAATGAAACCAAGGTTACAGAGCCTGTTTCAGAATTTCAAAAAATACAATAAAATGGTGTGAGGAGACATCTCATTTTTATTGGTGCTTACATTCTGCATATGATTAAGCACCAACTTGCAAAGAATTAGCCACTCCACCAACCCAATGGATCTTGCAGGAGCCTGGAGTGTTTTGAAGGGAAATGGGGGTTGGGGGGTGACCTGAAGCCCACTCCCTTGGGTCAGTGCATGCTGGGAGGGGAAATGAGCTACAGAGCAGACAATTTTCAGCTTCAGTGGTTTTACTTTCTTTACCAGGCCTCGCGAAAACACACTGACAAAACAAAGGACACAAAATTAATGACCCATGCATTCTGTCAATTGACTCTTAGTAGCAGTGGCCAATTCACCTTAATTTTTTTGTTCGCATTGAACATGTAGCCCAAGGCATTGGTTAAGGTTCACTTAAGAATTCTTCAAAGGCATCACTTGGTTTTCATTAATTTGTTAACTGTAACTTCTCCTTTCTGCTGAGGAACCCACAAACCAAGGGAAGGCCTTTCTGCAAAATGAAAGAGCCAAAGGCAAATGTTTTGACCAACCAGCCCTTCTTTTTCCTTTAGAGCAACCAGTTATCATTCGTGAATATTAGAGTAAATTATATCCAGCACTTAAACTTTATTTAAACCTTCTGATTTTGTCAGAAACCCAAGTATTGACTCTAAGATATTGTAAAGGAATAGGTAATACTGTAGCTCATTATTTCTGAGTAATTATATCCTAATTATTCCTGTGGTCTTTAAGAAATAAATTTTTATGAAATCTATCTTGAGTATTCATGAAATATGGCCAACTAAATAAAATTTAAGAACTGATAAAAGGCAATGAGGATTCAAAAATACAGAATGTATAAATGTAATTTAGTACTTACATATCTGTAAAAAGACTATAACACCTTTAAGACACTCCGCATTGAAATTTACTTTCACTTATTAGCCCACAGTGGACACAGTTATTAGAGTAAATTTTCCTATGTGCTCAAATGTTACAAAGAAGGTTCACCTCTATGAATATCTTTTTTCCTAAAATTGCAAAAGAAGTTCAAGAGTTTTACAAGAATACATAAGTTATGAATACTGAGGCATTAATTGCAGGATCTGAGTTTTCTTTATCAAATTTGAAACCAGAATATAGGATGAGGCAACAGTTGCTTTGAAGCCTTGGAGGAAGTTGGTAGTTTCAACATTTCTCTTCATTCAAAATATATATATTAAGGCAGTTCTAAGTGTGAAGGAGTCTACCATGAGACCATTTGGTAGTTTTTAGCAAAGGAAACAGATCCTATGAAGCAAATGTACCCTTCCTTTCTATGAGCTTCCCAGACAGTTATAAAATATGATAGCAATGTTTGGTTGGTACAACTTCATGTTGGTTGCATGTGTCAGCATTTCCATTACAACCCCTTGACTTCCAAGGTTTTATAATTCAGCTGTGAAAAGTTGCTTTAGAAAGAAAGTTGGCAAGGCAGTCCTAGCCAGGGAGTTTATCAAATTGAACAAATCTTTGTTTAGCTATCTCTCAGTTCTGTGAGCCAAGGTCTACTCCCAGTTAGACATGCCAAACTCACAATGACTTCGATGCCAGAGAGAGGTTTTTCCTCTCCCTTTAAATTCACTCCACAAGAGCTTCTCTCATTCTTGTTTCAGAAGCCGCCAGGATCCAGCTCATATCCTGTGTAACCCAGTGGGAGAGGAGCCACATCATATGTAACCCTGTAGGACATATGAATCGAGTCTTGGCCAAGTGTCTCCAGCATGAAATGTGGACAGCACTACAGAGAAACTTGGAACTTTTGAATATGTGTACAATTAAAATGCAGGCATATCATACTACTGCTTGAAAAGTGAACTGGTGCTCATTTATTAAAAGCCTTGTTGACTGTGGGAGCAAGTATATGTTTCAGGGGAGTTCTAATTACTCAGAATATGAACTTACTCCTACATTATCTTGGAAGAAACAGAGGAGGGAAAAGGCAATACAAACTGTGTACATCATTTATTGAATACCTGTTGTATAATCTTTGACACAGATTTATTTTATTGATATTGTAATGTTGGAAATTTCTATAAACCTGTTCTTGATCAGAAATGTGTAGATAGCAGTTTTAATCACATATAAAATTATACTACTTCAAAGCATAAAAGGAACTTAGAAGAGACAGCTCTGAACTATGATTTTAAAGTCATAGTTCATTTTAAAACCCTGTTTATTAAAATATTTTGTAAAATATTTATCCATACATGCAATGAAGCTTATCTAAAATTATTATTTAGATACATTAGCCTAGTATCTTTGACACATAAGAACACAGATCAGACATAAAATTATTCACTAAATGAGTTTTAAGTTTGAAAGAGGAGAGAAGATATACATATAGATAACCAAAAAAATGATCTAAATGCTAGGCATCAAAAGAGAAGAACAGGAAAGGTATTTTGGTAGATCAAAAAGTAGAGATTTATAAGATATGTCTAAGTGTACATTAATATTAATAAATCTGTACTATAATATAGTAAAAATATTTAAATATAGTAACATTTAAATATTTAAATTTTATATAAAATAAGTATAACATTTATAACTATAATGGATAGTTTTATAAATACTTAATTGGTATATTCAAATGTAACATCCATTGATTTAATAATACAGTCATGTTTCAGACCAATTCCTTCTTTATTAAAAGCCTACACTTAGAAGATTTGTTAACAAGTCTGTTAACAACGTTTGGGACTATATATTTGCACTGTCAAGGGAGCTGGCATACAGAGCACTAGAAAATACCACATTCAGGTGTTATCAATAGTTTTAGAAAGGCCAAGCCTCATCAAAAGATTTTTGTAGACGGCAGACTAGCAGATGGCTAAAGCCAGGTATGGTTTGGGTTTGTTCAATGTCTTAATCTATTCTCAAACTTTGGATTTGGCAAAACCAAACCACATTTTGCCCAGTACTTTCTCCCTTAATTTTTATGCCCATATACATTTGCAATGAAATTTAATCCATATGTTTCTTACTTTTTTACACTTAACTTATCAAATATTTTTCTGTAAGAGCCATTGGACATTTGAAAGCCTGTCTTTTTAAAACAAGGGGTTTTATAGCTTATCATTATTATTTTTTTTACTAAATGATTTTAACATCCCCCTCCCCTCAAAACAGGAAGTTGCATTCTGCCAAGCATAAGTGAATGTGAACATGAACAAAGTATGTTAATACATCGCCAAAAGGTCTAAATCTGGTTGGAAATTGTAACTTCAGGAAAGTGCCCACAATTTTTAAACACTGAATCTTTCCGCACCTAGACAGTGCCTGGTATAATTTAAATTTAAAATAATGAACTTTCCTAAAGCTAAGTAGTAAGGGGGCAAGAACTGTCTCTTCAGTATGCCATTAAAGGAATTCCCAGCAAGTCTATTTGTAAAATAAGCAACTAACATTTCTTTCTTTTCCCCTTGGGCTATTGTATTTCATTTCTAAAAATTGTTTGGAACATATGCCAGAAAAAAATATACCAATTTACTAGGACCTTAGAGTTGCATATTTTCATAGTAGGAAGACATGTATTTATAGTTGATATATTTATTCAGAAAACTTTATTGCTTATGGGATACATCAATATATGCTTTATATTATTTTCTGCACTTATGTATTTGCAGAAATTTTTTTCCCAGAATAAAATAAAAGCTGTGATAATTCTTACAATGGCTTAACACGACTTAATGCCCACATATAGACTCAACATAAACACATTTATAAAAGTAACCTTAATAAAGGAGTAATCAAACAACCTATCCTAATCACATTTTATACTTCTTTGTACCCCAACCATATTTAACACAGCTATGCTCATGATAGCTACTCATTACATTCTCATTGGATTAAGTTGAATTGAATCCAAGGGCACAAGTGATGGGTCATATTATGAGATCCAGAGGATAATGACACTGTAATTCTTATAAAATAGTGGATCAAATGGACAAATTCCTCGAAAAATACAATCTCCCAAAACTGTTTCTGGAAGGATCAGAAAACCTGAATAAGCCAATAACAACTGATGAAATAGAAGCAGAAATGAACAAACTTTCAGCAAACAAAAACCCAGGTCCAGATGCCTTCACAGGGAAGTTTTACCGAACATTCAAAGAAGAACTAACACCTCTCCTCTTCAAACAATTCCAAAAAATCCAAGAGGAAGGAACACTTCCAAGCTCTTTTTATGAGGTCAGCATTACCCTAATTCCAAAACCAAATAAAGACACTACAAAGAAAGAGAATTACTGGCCAATATCCCTCATGAACATAGATGCTAAAATCCTCAACAAAATATTAGCAAATTGCATCCAGCAATACATTAAAAAGATCATACACCATGACCAAATTCTTATAAATACCATTTGTATAAGTTATTCTTTACAACTATCATATGATGCAATATTTTCTTTTTGTCAATTAAATGCTCTCTTCTGAGTTCCCACAGCCATTAGGATACACCTCTGCTATAGCACTAAGCATGTTTTGAGAAGGTGAATAGGAAAATCTTGGCCTGAATATCTATAATTAAGCAGAAAATGCCATCAGGAAGTACGGTAAAGGCTGAGATCTATGGTATAGGAATTCATCTAAAATATCCCACATATCTTTCCAGGAATGCAATTCCATGAATACATCATCAATGGACTTGGTCTCTAAATCTAGAAAGTGACTTTTAACTTTTGCTCTAGCCCCATTGCCTGATATTCTCAAGCCGAGAGATATTGCAAGAGTCCCTCCTAGCTGATACTCATTCATTCATTTAACAAATGTTAGAGAGCACCTACTTCATTACAGGCACTTTTCACTACAAAATTTCTTCCCCTCTTGAAGTTTATATTCTAGTGACTTTACCACTTTAACAGCCCCTTCTCTCAGAAACAAAATGTTTTTGGACGTTTCATTTTTACTTTTTCTATTAAGAAAACACATTGAATTATTCTTGACTTTTTATAGTAAGTAATTGACATTGCTTTCAACAAGTTCTGGTCTTGACACACATGATATTACTTTCAGATAGCCTCTCACACAAGGTATGAAAAAGGAAAGAAATATCTATCGAGTGTCATAAAGAAAATGAGGAAAAAAATTTGGAAAATATTCCAGAAGACAGAATATTTCGGGGCAATGAAAAAAGTTGGAAGTGGACAGAAAACTGCTCAATGGTGCACTCGGAGAGCAGAATGACAGATCTAGATGTTGTCTTAGAGTTCATCTAGTCCACCAATTGCAAACCCAGGACCCACAGGTGTCCTTCATTCCTCACAATGCATGACTGGCATTGCTGTGGGCAGACTGTGAAGCCAGAGACCACAGCTTCTGAAATATTCCAAAGGATCAGAATATACCAAAATAAAGGAAGCATGAGAGTTGAAACCTATTTGACCTCCCTGATAATCCACCTCCTCCCAGTATAGATAGCTTGCCCATAGTCACACAGCTACTCTCTCTTCACATTGCTTGCAATGGTTTTAGTATTTGACAAGAGAAACAAACAGCTTGCATTGGAGAGAAAGGAAAGCTGATATCCACCGAGTGCCAAGGACACAAATCCAGCAGAGTGTCTATCTCAATTAATACGCCACTATTGTGAACTGAGGAGTACTCCTTTTATACATTAGAAGCCTATTCAATGCTTCCTGATCAGATAACATCTCTAAACTGGCAAAAACAGACAAACTTGTGGACTTTATTTCTCTGTGCTTGCATTGCTGATCCTGAACACTAGGTATAGGGACCCTCTCATGGGGGGAACACAGGCAAATGTCGACAAAACAAAACAGCATGGCTCAGGGAAAGTCTCAATGATCAGCCTTTATTTATTTATTTATTTATTTATTTATTTATTTAGGTTTCCTCTTGAGGTAAATAAGCTAGAAGATGTAAAATACTTTGATCTCCTTAGAAATAAGATGCTATTTTAGAAGCTCAAAATAATCGGATCTTAATTCATATGGTAGCACAGACTTTATTGGCCAAATTCATTACAATCATCTAGTGTTTCCATCAAAATCTTGTGCTGTTATGACAACCATGTTCAAGTACTGACTTCTGTATTGTGGCTTAAAGATGATAAATTTCCACTTTCAGAAGACATCCAGCTGGTGAGTCTCCTTCCACTGCCAAGATGATGTTCCACAATTTCCACATCTGCTTCAGCTCCCCTGTCACAGCCTCATTACTAATTTTGTTCTCCATTTGTTAAGAATTAAGAAAATTTTGTTTCCCTGGAGCAGACCATAATTGCACACCCAGGATAGATTTTTATTTATGAGTGGTTTCAAGTTATAGACGAGATGTGTTTGTACCTTACAGCACTTTCCTGACTTTCTCAATGGTTTGACTTTATCACAAAATTTAAGTGATCTTAAAAAAAACCCCAAAGATACTTAACCCATTTTAAAAATTCATTCTCTACTAGAATTCTGTCAGAAAACTCTTCAAAAATACTTAGCCTCATCTAGTTTCAAATCAAACCAATATAAATAATGGGTAGAATTACTAACCTGCAGGGAATGTCATCCTAAATTTCCTGGCGCTGACTATGTAACCATAAGCATGACTGGTATATTTACTAGAGGCAGTATATACTGTATAAGGTTCCATGAAAACTCATGTAACTAATGCAATATGATAACCACTAGGGTGCTACTGTGACGTAAAGGATATATTACAATTTTATCCAATTCAAACAAGAAAAAAAAATAGTTGACTTTAATGGCCCTGCCCTCTAAACAAATACATTGCCTGTTCTACTAAACTTAAAATTCAAGGTTATATATATGTTATCCTGAAATAAAAAATAATTCTATTGTATACACATTCCAGCACCAAGATATGATTTACTCTTTAATCAATTATTTATAACAGTCAACTCAAGGAATTAAGTGTTATGAATGCCATGACTTTTTTATTGAGAGAATAAAAGGGAAAAAATAAACAGATTCAATAGCACAGATTTTCCAGGGTCCTAGCTTAGCAGAGCAGGCATAGCGACATCTTTTAATTTCCAAAATGCCAAGTTGCTGATTTTCCTGAAATAAGTCCTAGGGCAGCAAGAGCCAGAGCTGAGCAAACAGAGACAGCTTCTCAGCAGGCTTTCCGGGAGATGGACAGCACAATATGATACTGAATGTTAGAAGAATGACTGTAAGTGGTCCAAAAATTAGAAGTCACTTGATTTTTCCACCCAAAAAATGTTATAGTTGATTTTAAAAATTGAATTGAAATGATATTCATGATGGAAGGAAGGAACAAAGGAAGGGAGGGAGG
>NW_005372121.1:2182489-2205950 GCF_000412655.1 Myotis brandtii
AAGAAAGAAAGAAAGAAAGAAAGAAAGAAAGAAAGAAAGAAAGAAAGAAAGAAAGAAAGAAAGAAAGAAGCAAAGCCAGAGAAATATAAATAGCCTGGTATAAATGTACCTGGCCCTCAGCTAAGGCTACAATATACATTATAAACACCAAAGAGTGTCAAGAGCATTTTAAGAAATTGGTCATCCCTTTCCACTCTGTGAGTAATACTTGGGAATGGGATAAAATAATAATAATGGTCTCTAGGGAATGTTGAGGAATGAGGTAATTTACATGTTTCTTCCAGAAACATTAAGTGTATCCTTCTCCGCTGCCAGGATAATTTTGAATTTCTGGCATCAAAGCTGAAATTCTCTACCAAAGTTGATCAATCTCCTGTTACCACTCTATATTTATGTTGGGTAATAGTTTATTCTATGCAGTATTATACTGGGGCTAGTCAGCTATGTAATCTTCAGGTTTTTATTCAAGACCTCATTGAAGAAAATCCCTGAACTCTGTATAGACCAATTTTTGTGCAGTTTTAAGATTCTAATTCTTCCGATTTTGGTGTTATGGCAACTCAGCCAAGGAGGGTGAAATGATTACTTCTCTAGAGAAAGGCCTTGAATAATTAAGTTTAGTCTCTTCTCCCTTCCCTTTCTCCCTTCTATCACATAATATGTTGGGCTTTTCTCAACCATCATGTAAGACCAGTGAGCTGTGGGGAAGCACCCTGAAATGTGTGGATGATTGCTTCTACTTTCTTTAAGATGTAACCTATTTCCTAAGAAGGCAACTACCATGTGTAAGTAGAGGTAATGCATCTAAAAAAAGGAGACTTCAGAAAACTCATGACAAATAAATTGTGATAGAATCATAGAAAGAATGTAAAAGTGTAGTGGAGAGCTAGAAAGGACCTGAGAGTTTATTTACTTACAACACTCTTTTTTTCACTGCTTTGAAATTGGAGACAATGGAAGTAAGACAACTTGCCCAAGTAATAGGTTATTTCCAATTGCTCATTAAAAAAAAAGATAAATCCATTGGTATCTTCATTTCTGTCCTCCTTCTAAAGTCTCCTAAAATGATTGCTGTATTAGACCAGGGATTAACCTCTCCTACTCTTCCTACTTCACCAAATCCCTCTTGGCTCCCTTCTCTGACCTTTGTGTTTCTGAGTTTGTCATTGTTGCTTTTTTTTGTTTTGTTTTATTTGTTTTGGGTTGTTGTTGTTTTGGTTAGATTGTACTAGCTCACCTCTTAAGGTGATACTCACCTCAGGGAATATTATATCTAACATCTCTGAGCACACCCAAACCAATTTTCTGTGAATGGGGACTAGTCAATATAGTTGTCATTCAAAGCCACTAAATCAAAATTTTGTCACAATGAATATAAGCACCTCCACTGCCCTGAAGAACTCTAAAACCTATCAAGTCACAGGGAGGTAAGACTACTTAAATGTTACCTATTATGACTGAAAGCAGGTATAAAAGTAGGGAAATGTCAGTTAAACTCTAACTTTTTATTAGTTGGCTTTAATATATTTCTGTCTCTTTGCTTTTAGGTAATATTGGTTTCCTTGACACTTGGTCCACTAAATGTTTCATTTATATTGGTTCCAAAATTGGCTAAACTTATTCATCACATTCTAAAATTTTTCTTTTAAAAATAATATACCTAGTGACCAGAGATCTAAAGAATTTACGTTGGAACTAATAAATAAAATTCATCTGTTGTGATAAGTTCATTTTCATTAAAAAGATATCAGTCTGCTCTGTGTTCCCATTAGAAATAGAACTTAATCTGTGACAGGCGTTTCTCATTTTCCAGTTATTCTCTAGGGAGTATACATTGGCATGCTGGCAATGATTTCTTTTGGCTCTGCGTTGTGGTTGCAAATGGTGTCATTGTTCTTGGTTAAATCTGCGAAAAGTAAGCCTGCCCCTCTCATTTTTTTGGATTCACGCTGACGTCGCCTTCATGGCAACAACGAAATGAGTTTATCAGTCTCTATTCACTGCCCATACTCTGGCATGATCAAAGTCTGCTAAAATAGTTATGCACAAGCTTTGTTTCTCCCCCTTTTCCGTTTTTGGACTTGTCAAGGATGATAATACATGTTGAAACAAAATCTGGATTTTTCTATTTGTTGGTCAATAAGGGAGCTTTTGAGAGAAACAAGACAGGATAATATTTATCCTCCAATTTCCTTGCAGGCAGGAGAAACAGGTTTAGTTGTCACTTGCTAATGAGATTGTCTCTGAATATTTTAAACTGCTTATCATACTTAGGACAGATGTTTAACACATTATTAGTAAAAAAAAAAAAAGATGGTGCTTACTGTGTTTCAAAATTCAGAGATTAGAGATTAGTGCCAATGATCCCAATGATAGGAGAAAGAAACAATGAAAAACATTCCATAATCACAGACTATATTTTCCCTAAGTAGTTTGTTCATTCCCTTTGGGATCCTAGTTGCATAATAACTTTTCCTCTCAAGTGTTTTCTTTACAAGTAGTATAAACATGAGCAGCTTCCATCTGAAATATTAAATCCTAAATAAAGTTAAATAAATGTAATGTACATTATTGTAAGAGTCGAAGAGATGTCCAAGAAAGCAAAAATACTTTTTTTTTGCTTTACTTAATAAATCTAAATTATTTTTCTTTGACTCTTATTTAGTAACAAATTTTACATGTATGGAGCACAGTGTTTATTGACTAATTGTGTGCCATGTCAAATTATTGAGGTAAGATATTCAAAGTTCAGTGTAGAACCATAGTTAGCTTTCCCCTAATTGCATGTTATAGATTAAGAAACTTTAAAAGGAGGATGTATCAGTGGTGCAGTGTCTGTGGTTCCAACCATTTGCTGGGCAATGTCCACCTTCATGGTTTTTATCCTTACACCAAAAAAAAACCACAAATAAACAAAAAAAATCACAGAAGGTCACATTCATTTACAAAATACTGGCTCAACATCCAAGCTTTGATTATGAAGAGACAATCTTAGTAGAATCAAGTACTCCTGAAAATAGGCATCCTAAATGGAGTCCTTTGCAAGTTCTGTTATTTGCTTATCAGATATTTATGGAATGTCTGCCTTGTGTCGGGCCCTGACTTCAGTGCTCAGAACAAGTCAATGGACAGATGGGAGGAGAAACTTGCTACTCGCCAGGAGCTTCATTCTAACTTCTCATAGCAATATCCTCAATTTTAAAAATGATAAGCCTTTGCCACTCTTGGCCAAGGGCTGCTGCTGACCAAAAGCATTTCAGTAATATCTTTTTTTACAGCATCTTGGCACAAACTTTGGTATTTGACTGTCACAATGAAAAATAGGCCTTTGTGCCTAAAGTGCCTTTCTTGACCAACCACCTACCCAAATGGAAAAGCTCAAATCCTTCCTCTAGGAAGCCCTCTCAGATGCATCGTGCAAATCAATTTAATGTTATACAGATGCTTCTCAGATGGCAAGGAAAACAAATTCTCCAATTTTCCCATACCATATCAATTCCCATCTTTAATCCCTTCACTCCCAGCTCTGTGTGCACTGAGCTATAGTCATGTGACTGAATTTGACAAGTGGGATGTAAACCAAGGTGATGGGTCACTTCAGCCTGACCACTCAAGAGTTGGTGATTCTTCTCCAATGTGCCCTTCCCCTCCCAGGATGCATCTGGGTGCCCTGCATTACAATGGCAGCATCAAAAGAAACCTGGGCCCCTGAGCCCATTTCTGGAGAAAACCTCTGATCAACCAGCACTAAACACTGATTGAGCAAGACATATATTCTTGTTGTGAAGACATGATATTTGGGGATTTGACTGTTGAGGCAACTGACATTAATTGCTGTGACTAATACAGTGACAGAGAAATGAATTTGTTTTGTTTTTGCCCCAAAGAGGCACCTCTTTTATGTAGGAGACAAAGAGTGACATTAAAGATACATCAAGTTGCTGCCACCTCTGCAAAGGCTGGGGCAGAAATGAGCACAATACTCCTTTATCCCATATAATACTTCCTCCAGATTCCAAACAAGAAAACTAGTAAATTTGCCTTAAACCATAATCTGGGCTTTTATGAACTATTTGCTACTATTTCCTCAAGATAAAGGTATTTACTAGTAAGTCCTGTCACTGAAAAGTGACAAAGCAGAAGCTACTTTATGTACATTTCTCTTTATATCATCTACAGAGCATTTCTTCTCACACACACACACACACACACACAGAGTCTATTTTTAAACATTATTTTACTCATGAATAGGATGGTTGAAAAGATCCAATTAATTTTACCACTGAAATATTAAATAAAAATATAAGTTTGCTGCCTTAAAGTAAATACAAGTAATCAAAGATTAATCAAGATGGCTTATAATAACTAAAAACAGGACCCATTTGCTTGTATAATAATGTTATTCCCCTCTTTTAGCCTGAAGGAATTGGGGAAATGGGGAAACATGAGTACACATCCTCTCAATGAAAGCTTTATGATAAAGTAAAACATTCTTGCTTCTTTTTAATGTCACATTTCACTGCATGTTGGTAGAAAGATAACAAATGAAATTATTTTTTATTCCATGTGAAAAAAAATAACTGTGCCTCAGGGCAATAGTTAAAGTCAATGTAGAACAAGAAAATAAACTATGCTGTTAATTAATAGATTGAATAGGAATCTGATCACCACCCAGGGGAGATGCAGATGGTAGGTGTTCTAGGTCCAGATGGATAGCCTTGGAATTAAAACTTGAACATTAGCCCTGACCAGGTGGCTCAGTTGGTTGGAGTGTCATCCCGTACACCAATAGGTTGCTGGTTCGATTCCAGGACAGGGAAGATACCTAGGTTGTGGGTTCAATCCCCTGTTGGGGCACAGACGGGAGGCAACTGATTGATGTTTCTCTCTCATATCGATGTTTCTTTCTCTCTCTCCCCCTTTCTCTCTCTCTCTCTCTCTCTCTCTCTCTCTCTCTCTCAATAATACAACATATCCTTGGGTGAGGATTAAAAACAAACAAACCTGAAATCTAAGTAATCTACACCAAATATTATGATATACTTAACTTCCAAATCCCTCGGGAAAATTTGAATTTAACGTGCAACAGGAAAAAATAAACACTATGTGCCATTTTCTCTTCCATACATTGATGCTGTTACTTTTTTGCCTTGGCTGCTGGGAAACTCAAAGACAGGGGCTGCACTTTCTTATAGCTCTCTTTAGAATTGGTTGTTAAATATACTGCGTTCTCCCTTCTCCTTTTCTTCTCAGTATTTATCTTGTTAGTTGTCTATGGGTTTTTGTTTTTTTGTACCTGTATTTTGGTTGCAAGCTGCTTTGTGGAAATAGTGGTGTTACACATCAAAGCATCAATACATTTAAAAATAGCAAAGTATCAGGTACAAATATGATGGCATTTCTGAGAATATCCAGAGTCCATATGAAACCACAGAATGTTAGAAGGGGAAGGGCCTTAGAAGCCATCTAATCCAAAACCTTGTTCAGGAGATAAGGAATCAGACCCAAAGAAGTTAAGTAACTTACATAAGAAACACAGATACTTAGAAGCCATTTTGCCTGAATCATCTCATCCCCTTTCCCTATGAGATGTATCTCTGCTTCAAATACAATGATTGATTTATTTTACACAAGATATTGGAGCTTTCGACATAACGAGTAAGTACTTAAACCCAAATGTGCTATAGAGACCCATTCTCATCCTTTCTACAGACTGCTGCTCAGGCGTCTGCCAAGGGAAGATTATTCCCAGGGACTCCTGCCAGGAGCCTGGCTGGGGACTGTGCTGAGGGCTAACTGTTGCTTCGAGTAGTTACATTAGTCAGAAGTTAGAACTGTCAGGATCTCTCCCAATTAGGATCTGCTGAAGCAGCAGCAAAACAGAAAGAAGTTAAAGAACGCCTGGTTACCAATATCCTTGATCCATAAATCAACCCTAATTTGGGGGTAGATTTTGCTAACCTTATCCTGGGCTATGATATATGGTAAATAATCGCATCCTAGAGCTGCTCATTCTAAATCACTGTGCCACCAGTAGGGTAATTGCTGAGGCTGATCCTGGTCACACAGGTCATGTTGTGGCTAATATATAGGATCCTCTTCATAGGGCTCTGCACTGATAAGATACGGCAGCCCGGCATGATGGAATCCAGACAGAAAGCCACGCATGCCTTGTGTGCAGAAGGAACTGGGCTTCAAAGAAACTCTGTTATTTGAAAATCGATATATTTGCAATATTCTTGCCCAATAGCAAGAGTGTGCCAACAACCTGGCAAAGTACACTTAAGAGTTCCTAATATCTTGTAACTAATAATGCTACTAACTTGTAGTTCTATACAGATCTAATTTTCAAAATGGTGAGAGAGAGCTTGGAATTTGACACAGCAGGAAGCATTGGAAGATTCTGGTTGACAAGCCTTCTCATTGGGTTCTTTTCAGCTTAGAAATTTGGAGTGAAGGGAGGTGTGGCCACAAAGAGCTGAGGACCACAGGCCCTTGGCAAGCCCTGAGTGCAATGGAACACCAATAGGAGAATAAAAATGGTAAGTTAATGCATACCAAGTCGAATGCGTTAGGAAATCTAATGGGAGAGATGGGTTCTACCCCCGTTATTGACTACATTTTCCCAGGTATACCAGGTGTCATATCAGAGTCTAATTTCCCACCATGTTTTCCCTTCACTGGGACCTATGGGTCTACCGTGGTAATCAGTGGCTAAGGAATCAGTAGCACTGGGCTATAAAGCCATTCTTCATTTAGTGGACAGAGTGACAGTAATGGATTTCTGGGTGTGGGTCTTGTCCAGCATTATTGCTTCTTAAAATCTCCTTGAAATCTTCAGAGGTCTCTAATCTGTATCCTGCCAAGAACGAACACTATACAGAGAGTGTGTTAGTTATGAGGTAACATGCTGGAAATCACACCTATAAATAGTACAGCAGGAAACTAGAAGGATCTAGGGTTCCTGGTGATGTCATGAAGTTGCCACACCAGTGGCTGGCTGATGGCCTTCACACTTCTTTTTAAATTTTAAGCCACTGATTTTGGAGTCTCTGTTATACAGATAAAACATGGAAGTCAAAAAGTATGAGCTTGAGGCCTAGTTTCTAGTCCTTGACCTTGCATGAACTGTATGACCTTTGAAAAGTTCTCTATACATCTCATGGCCTCAGTTCTCTTGTCTATAGACTGAGTGAGTTGGGCTGGATGATCTTAAGGAAACATCTTTTATTTTACTAGCTATAACTTGTAACTGTTCATCTCTATTTTTCCAATGTCATTCTTAAAAGCCCATGTTAAAAAAACACACACACAACTCGATATTGGATTTTATACAGAATTGGATTTTCAACAGAATTTTATAATAAAATAAGGATAAGAAGGACCAGTAGTTACAAACTCTGGAACCCTCAAACCAGCAGATAACAGTTTAAATAAGTTTGCATTAAAGTAAGCTAATCCTATATAATAACAGGCTAATATGCAAATCGACCAAACAGTGGAACAACCAGTCGCTATGATGCACACTGACCACCAGGGGGCAGACACTCAACGCAGGAGATGCCCCTGTGGTCAGTGCGCTCCCACAGCGGGAGCGCCGCTCAGCCAGAAGCCAGGCTCACGGCTGGTGAGCACAGCAGTGGTGGCAGGAGTCTCTCCCGCCTCTGCAGCAGCGCTAAGGATGTCCGACTGCCGGATTAGGCCTAAGCCGGCAGTCGGATATCCCCCGGGGGCTCCTGGACTGCAAGACAGTGCACCGGGCCTGTAGTGTTTTAATAAATGCTGTCACTGACAGAAAATGCTTGGGCCTGATGCAGAGAATCTGACAAGTCAGGTAAATCAAGGCAGGAGGAGCTGCCCTCAGCTGCTTCTAGATCCATTTGGGAAAGGGACCTACAGGGCAGTAGGACAAAGATTACCCCAGCCCAGGTGATGACATATTACCTACTTTGGGGAGCCCTGGGTCATAGTTGAGCTCAAAGTTGTTGGAACCTTGCTGCACTTGGCTAAAAGAGCCTCCCTTCTCTATTCTCCTATTCCCTATCCCTTCTTGATTATTTCGGGGGTGTACTAGGAGAGGCAACAGAAGACCATATCTCTAGCTTAGTTCATTTTTGCAGAGCCCAATAGTTCTGCAGGGACATACAAATCACTCTGTATTTTTTAGTCACCTACTGTGTACATGCCATTTTGCCAGGTGTTGAAGGAAGTATAGAAACATGAATAATCTCAACCGTCATGATCCAGGGATATGGGGAAAGAGGGGGAGGGCTCCGATAATTTCATCTTCCTCTCCCAACTGAAGGTTAACACATATAAGCCAGAAGTCACTTATATTTCATTCTGGAAGATTTCCCTTAGTGATCTTGGTTAGTGCACATTGCAAATAAGTACCCCCAAAATCTCTCAGAGGATTTTTCATAATCTTCCCTCTAGGAGAGAGAATAAGGTTGAACATTGTAAATATATATATATTTAACAATCCTACAGTAACAGCCAATGTTATTCACAGAAAGCAAAAAAAAAAGACATATTTTTATAAAGTCTCTATAAAGTTTCCGCCTTCCCGTCTGGCAGTTAACATCCAAGAAATCTTTCTCTACCTGGAGTGCCCTTTACCACAGTGAAACTAAGTCATCTGGAATGGAAAATCTTTGATATGCCTTTCATACCAACCTTGTGAAAAAAGATATACGTTTAAGTTTATGGCGACAAACAGTGTCATTATCTCCCTTTCTCTAATATTTAACCAATCTGAGCACTCAGGGGGAAAATGTTATCTGAAATCCAACCACTTTATACACATTCACTTGGTCTTCTTTTGACAATTCAACTAGCTTTTCTCACAAGTATCTCAAATACTTGTTTGGAAAGCTTTTCTCAAGTGGGTGTGCAAACAGGAGGAGGACTGTTCTTTAGCAATCCCTCCTTATAAGCCTCCAACGATCCTATCTTCTTGTACTTTAGTTAATGAAAAGATAAATATGATCTGTGCTGTGCCCAGCTGTGTTTTTCTTGCACTGAGGAATGCACAAAAGGAAAATTTCAAATCACACATTTATCAGTGAACAAGCTTGCTAAAGCAAATAGATTTCAACCTCCTGAGTTTGCTTCAATAAAAGATTAAACGCTAATAGGGCGACTCACCACACTCAACAGATTTATGAATAATCAAAGTTTGGAGGAAGGCCAGGCCGTTTAAGAACATTACCTTCCAAATAGTATGCCAATAGTATGTAGACATCTTCCCTGTAGCTAAGCAGCCCTATTTCCTATCACACAATTCAATATTACTGAATAATTGGCCTTTACAAAACATTTATTAAAATGCATCATTTACCACACAGCCAATGCTTGTTTGAAAATTTCAGGCAAGGAGGAGGATCCGAACTGGGGAGACACACAGGATCTTTCAAATTACTGAGTGGATTTCATGAGTGCACAGTGGCAAGTCAGGTCTGGGATTATGAGACCAAGGGGGACTGAATTGTCAAGGAATTCTGTAAAAAATAAAGAGAACAAGCACCTTATCATGTCCAGTTTTTGAATAATACCTTGTATCTCTGAATGGTGCTAGTCTGGGCATACACCAAGCTCATTTATCTTGGGTTTCCTTTTGTGGTCTCAGCTATTCCTTGGTGGCCAGGCTGCCATGGCTGCCCTCCTTTTCCAAATGAATACTCTCAGTCATGGAGAGTTTGTTGAGTGCTCTATCTACCCCAAAGTATCAGGTTAAGTTAATGATTAAAGGAGGGCTGGAATCACAGGCAAAGTTTCTAACTCTCAAAAAGACTGCTTGCTTCTCTAACCTGTATCTTCGTACCCAGCTTTAGAAAGGAAACTACCAGCAAACTGATTCCTTGTGATGGATGTCACCTATGAAAAAATCTCCTTGCTAACAAATTCTGAATTCTGTGCGGACAAAATGCTCGAGCTAAAACGCGCTGAACTTAGTTCCAATGAGCTCAAAACACACCCATGGTGTGACTGGAGAATGAAACCTATCGCTACGTTTTACAGATTTGCTGTGGCAGAAAACACAACTGGATTCCAGTTCATCTCTTGCCAAATTAGAACATGTTTCCTAGTAGTTTGGGATCCTGCTCAATAAAAATCCTCGTCATGTGCTCTGTAACAGGAATTCTCCATCTAACCTTACTGAATGCCAGGAAAATGAAGGTATCATTTGCCTCTGGCTTAGAAGTATGTCTGGAGTAGGTTCTCAAATCATTTAAGATTTCTCTGACACCTCAAGCTAATTAATCTAGTTCTTTGGTGTTCTTTTTAGTTACAAGAACATCTTTGGTTTCTTCAGTTTTACCTGGACTTGAAAAAAGAGAATAGGTTTTCATTGTGATACAACTTGTCATGAAGTGGACTCAGAAATAGATTTTGTCTAACTGGTGTCTCCATAAGATATCTATTTTTAAATTCACAATCACTTGGCCCACAGCGGAGGTGTTGTGGGCATTTTCCTAACACAGCCATTTAAAGAGAAATCATTTCACTGTGCATGTTCAAACACACCCAACAAAAATGTGCAATATAAAGTAGTTAAATCACTACTTATGCTCCCTCCATTCCATCTTCTGGAAGGAGATTTGATTGGGGGTGGTGAACACACAATTCAACATACAGATGATGTATTATAGAATTGTACACCTGAAAGCTATATAATTTTACTAACCAATGTCACCTCAGTAAATTCTATAAATAAATAAATAAAGTAGTTACAAACCCACAGACTCCCAACCAGAAAGGGACAATGTTCTAGCTTACTGTCTAATATCAGAATCTAGAAAATAAACAATACATTTCTAAAAGTTGGACTATACCAAAGACTTGCATTTAGCTAGCTACCTCAGTTAAATTTACAAAAATTGTAATAGAGAAATGTTAGGAAAAGAGAATAAGAAAAAAAAATCCTCAGTACACAAACCAATTGCTCACAGATAAATGAAGTTCACCACAAGGAAATGTCAAGGTTTCATGTTATCTCTGTATATATGGATATATATAATTTCTATGATTTGTATATTTAATTATAATTTTTTAAAGTATATTTTATTGATATTTTTACAGAGAGGAGGGAAGAAAGATAGAGAGTTAGAAATATCGATGAGAGAGAAACATTGATCAGCTGCCTCCTGCACACTCCCTTAAATATATATCAATGACAGGTAAAAGCTATATTCATTAGTTTATTTGCTGTGGCGTTACATTTTATAATAAAATAAATCATGCAAGAAACTAATAATAGGGGGAAAGTAAGTAAATTACTGTATATGGATAGACTAAGACTTATAATTACAATAATAATTAGAAAGCTAATGCAAAAACAGCGGTCCACATTTATGGTAAAATATTATGCAAGAAAAAGTTGAAACTATAATAAATTTAATTAGGCAGAGCCAAGCAAAACTTTCTAGAGAGTGAAATTGTGTTCACTTCTGAAATTTTGTTCCAATCCTGTTTTTATGTTTTAAAAGTGGTGACAAGAAGTTGAGTTCTTCTTGGCCACACTCAAGCGTGAGGTATAGCCCTTCTTGGGCTAAGCACCCTGCGCATGTAGACAGTAGCAGGGACCAGACTAATTGCTCCAATGGGAGTCCATCCCAAGGACAGCTGTGCCCAAGTGCCACCTGGGTTGCATCTGGCTTCCTGAACATATACGTACACCGGACTCATACAATCCAGGTCTGGAAAGGACGCCCGCCCTCCTGGAGAGCCACTCTCTCCACGTCAGAGGACTGTCCTTGACACACACTCCGAGTGCTGGCAGCCCCAGCCCGCAGCTCAGCCACAGTGTCACAGGATGAAACTAGATTATCCTGACAAGGAGACACAGGCTCATCCCCAGGCACCCTTTCCTTAGCATACCTACCCCAATGTCAAAACAGTCACATAATCACTGAATTACCAAGCCCAACAGCCGCTAATTGAGAAAACCAGGGAAGGAAAAGGCAACTCCAACGCTCCAAAGTTAAAACAACAACCACCAAAAAACGACTTTCCAAGTTTATAATTTTTTTAATGTCTGCATTTTAAAACCAGATATTTATTGCTCTCTTAAAATGTCTCAGGGTAGCATTTTTAGTTCTGCAACAGTGCTGCTAACATTCCAAGACCAGCTATCGTGCAACTGCCCATAAAAAAATTAACACTAGCAAGGCCATTTTTTTCTGTGCTTAAGCTCATGCCAATGAAAACTACCCTATAGGCATAAACTTGATATTTCTGTTCACCACACATTAACCCAGAGTTCCTCCGGGTGTGACGCCCAGGTGACTTCTGCGATGCAGATTTCTAAAACTCTGGCTGGAAACCTGAATGACTGAACACCCGCCTCATGGCAGGGTACAACCACTGGTCTTCTCTTATTTGACCCAATCTGCACTCAGGCTTGGAAGATTAACCCTTGGGCAGTATGAATTCACATTGCTAAACACCGAGGGAGTCTCTCCTGAAGCTTGTGAAAGTGCCTTGGTTCCCAAAGTAGGACCCAGGGACTACTGGGGGTCTGACACGAGTCATGAGAGGCAAAGAAGTGGCTGAAATGGGAGTTGGAGCGAGACACAGGCTCTGGAGGGAACAGAATCGCAGACTCCTGGAGCTAAAGCAAACCTTGCTGATCATCTAGAATAACCCTTTCAATGCACCACACCACTAGTTAGCAACAGGAACTCAGTCTAGCTTTCTTTCTACTGTCCCAGAATATTTTGAGGTCAGAGAAATAGGGACAGAAGGAATCTCGCTATGGAGAAAACTATAATATCTTACAAAAGAAACATAACAATAAATGAGGACAAATTATTCTGTATCAAGATAATTCCTAAGACATTTGGATAAGGTCCTGGTGTAATTTTTTGGGTTACACCTGGATATTGAGAAACCATCTCAGAAGCTGGTGGTGGGTGGCCACTTCACAGTGAGAGTGTTAAGACTGGGGCAAGCAAATCATTCACATACGTGGCTGGCCTCCTAGGACCTTTGAAAGTCAGGGGCTGCGCATTTAGTTCAACATATACTTTTAAACTGCTTCCCTTGGTCTCCATTCCTCACCCTTTTGAACGGAGAGAAAAGAGTCCTAGAGTGGGCACCGGGTGCAGGAGGTAAACCCTGCATGAGGTGAGCCCAGGGAGGAGGGGAGGCAGAGAGGGCTAGGGGAAAACATGAGCCAGGGGCAGAGGAGAGCAAGCTGGATGAAGAGACACATCTTACCCCATTAACTTCTGCTTGAAACATCTACCAAACACAGTAATATGAAGAAGAGATGGTGAGCTACAGAAGAGGAAAATCGCTTCTAAATAACAAGATTAAGTTAGTTGTACTTCAGCTGCCCCCATGCTGCTTTATATGAACATTCAGATGTTTATAAAAAAAAAATTTGCACAGTGTCCCTTTGCCACAATTCAGAACATCTTTACAATTCAGAACATCTTTACAATTCAGAACATCTGTCAAAAAGCAAGGTATACAAAGTATATACTATACGGTTTTGTACATCTGTCCCCACCTGCGCATTCAAACCCCCAGAGTAAATTTAGAAGAGAATGTTTCACATTTTAAAGCCATATACAGTGCAGGGGCACTCGACCAAATTACCTGTCTCTGTCGCTGAAGTTCTCATCGCAAAGAGTGAAAATCATCATGCTCCCACATAGATAGAAGCAAAGGACATCCGTGCAACATAACCAGGAAGAGAACATGAATATAGCCCCCACCGTTAATACTAAAACTGGTCAATAATTATCTAGGCGGTATCAGTTATGTTCTCATCCTGGTTGGCCTTTGAGTAAAGAGAAGGGGCCTGTGAGCAGGGCTTGGGAATGCTGCGGCGTCTCTGTAGGACTATTATCTCGGGCGGCATGTGTGAAGAATAGGGTGGATACAGCACGCAGCCCACGTGTTTACTGCTTCCCCATCCTACCCACTTCTGGGGAATCATTGCTCATCTTAATTCCATTCCAAAGCCCCAAAGGGCAGCAGGAAGTCCCTACTCACTGGTAATTTGCTCTTGGAAACTCTGGGAGAAAGATGAGCTTTGTCCCAATGTGCCAACTCATGTCTGTGTGGTGGCCACTAAACCAGCGTATCCCCAAAGCTGGACAGACAGGAAGGAGTGTGTCACACCTCTCCAACGTTCCCTAAAGATGAGTAAGGATTACTACAAATTTTGGGATCTGCCTGTTTTTTAAGAAAGCAGAGATACATACTCAATAAACATCATTTGTTTCAATGCAATTGAATTTGATCTCGAGAACTAGGAATCTAAGAAAAAGCAATCCTGGAAACTTTGTTTTTTAAAATTTTATAAGGTTTTTAAGCATTACATTTAGTGGGGTATCATTAGTTAATAACGGTATATAATTTTCAGGTGTCTAATTCTATAAATCATCACTGGTATATTCCTTCGTGTGTTTACCACTCAAAGTCTAGTCTCCTTCCACTACCATTTATTTCACCCTTTTTACCCTCTTCCCATCTGGTAACCACCATTCTGTTGTCTGTGTCTATGCAAACTTTTATAATATGCTTCATGAACTAATCATATCTTCCCATTTCACAGCATTACACTGTTTTTCAAATGTAACTTTCCAAAAATACCTACTAATTGAAGGCAGCATGGAGGTTGAGCAGAGAAAAAAATCAAAAGGTCAAAGCAAAATCAACCCTGAACCATATTATTAGAATTTAAATTTCAGAGGCAAATTAAATAATGCTAAATAGAGAGGCAAAGGGATAGTTTTCATGTGAAAAAGCTATAGCACAAATGTTACATATTCTTTAGTTCTGTATGAATATGACAAAATGATCAATAGCTTCACTGTCACATGACTATTGAAATTGAAAATTATTAAAATAAATACAATTAAAAATTCAGTTCCTCATTTGCACTAGTCACATTCAAGTGCTCAGTAACTACATAGGACTGGTGGCTATCGCATTGACTATAGAACATTCACCACTACAGAAAGTCCTGTTGGACAGCTCAGATGCCAGAGCTCATAAAGTGAGCATAGATATACAATACTAGAGGCCCAGTGCATGAAATTCATGCATGGGTAGGGTCCCTAGGCCTGGCTAATGATCAGTGTTGATAGGAGCCTTCCGGCTGCTGGCCAGGGCCTTCCTTTGTTTCGTCGCCTGTCTGGGCCTGCGGGCTGGGGGCAGCTCCTGTGTTGAGCGTTGGCCCCCTGGTGGTAAGTGTGCATCATAGTGATTGGTCATTCCACTGGTCTTTCTGCTGTTCAGTCGATTTGCATATTAGGCTTTTATTATATAGGATGAACTAAATAAAGGCCGTGGCTCCATAAAAGTTCACAATAGGGAGTGGCATATTCAAGCCATAAAAAAAAAACCCTTTTATTCTTGTTTTAGCTCAATCTTTATTTAGGGAGGAAAAAACATCTTTGAGAAAATAAGCAGGGCAATACTTAGGCTGAGTAGCTAAATTTCAGGGAGAGTTCACACCGAAGTTGTTCCTTCAATGTGGAAAGGTACTGGTGTGTGTGTGTGTGTGTGTGTGTGTGTGTGTGTGTGTGTACACATACGCACAAATACTCTCTGGGATATTCAAACCATCACCTTACACAGAGAAATATTCATCCTAGAAGCTACCCAATGGTATGGATGGCCCCAAGTAGCGATATTAAGATAAGGTGAGGGCTGGCACCGTTTGATCTGACTTCAAAACAGATTGCTACAGGAAGGGTCATTAAACAGAATAGAGCAAATGGACATTTTCTATCTTCACGGGGTTCAAAGAAATGTTGCTCAGGATTGAAATGGTTATCCAGGTGTTGTCATCGGGTCTGTTTTTGGCAGGTGTCCTACCTAGAGTATTTAGAGTATGCTCTATCTCGTGAGCAGGAGGGCTTGATAATGTCCCAAGGTCATATTCTGTGTTGGAACATTGATATCCTAGTAAATATCTTAGTTTTCCAATCGCACACAAATGCCAATTTAAAATACACTATTTGATTTCAACCTTTTTGTTTTTTTTTTCTTTTTTATTGCTCCCACTTGATAATGTGTGTCCACATGCTTGCGCGTGCAGGGTGGTCACATGGTTATAACAGCTGTACAGAACTAAGGCTCCAGCAACTAGGCATTCAGTGTGGGTTACAGATTAAGTTGATCCATAAGGCTAGACACAACACAAAAATTTCAAAGTATACCTCATTCTAATTAGCTCAACTGCAATAAAATGAGAGAGATTATTTAGACTTGGTGATTATAAAGTTTCAAAACTATATGTCAGTTATATCAACTGATTGTTTACTAATGCAACTGAAATTCTTTGTTTTCAACACAGAGGACATCTCTAGTTAAAACTAGGGAACACTCACTGATATATTTACTTCTTGTGGATTATCTGGGGCTTTTACCGGTGGCTGAAATCCAAGTTAGGTTAAAGTAAGAGTCATTTTAATATATATAGCCTTTTGCAAAGCACTGTAACATGTAACATTGTACTTGTCTGCCGTGGCCACACAGCTTGGATTTTATGGCAGGTGATATTTTAAAAAGTGATGTGGAAAAAAAAAAAGATCATATTAGTTAGGTCGTATGCCTAAGGACTTCTACCTCAGTATTCATTTCTAAAATCTAATTTTAATTATACAAGTAATACATGAATGCACTTTTCTGGGGAAATCTTATATGGTTCTACATATAAGGCTAAAGCCCCTGCAAACCACAAGTCAACCCATGTCCTCTCTCCCCACCTCAGAGGCAACCACATTATCAGATGATGTGTACCAGATCTTTTTTATTCTTTTGCAACCATTCACACATATCCAAAAGGGCATACACAAGGAGATCTGGTGCATAGTAACAATAATAAACTATTGGAAGCATTCTGATACCCCAAAATTAAAGGCTACCCAAACTGTGATTCAAAAGAATGTGGTTAAGTCTATATTAAATAATTTGAAGTGTCTAAAATGCTTGGAGAGCTGGCATGGAGTACTGTATATACAGCAACATAGTGGGTAAAAGACACAAACTGCATTACAAGCCAATTTATGTCACACACACACACACACACACACACACACACACACACACTGACACCACATATTTTTTAGGAGTTCCAGGATCGCCTTCACTCTTTTAGGTCATGAAGATAATTTCAACCTGCCACCTGTAGAGTAAGAGAGGAAACAGATATGTGTGTTTTATCTGAACCTCCCCCCTTAGTGGCTTTCAAAGATAGTTCATTTTGTCCTTGCCTCCATAAGCTCTCAGGGAGCTCAGACATAACCCCTCCCCCAAAGCAAAGAGGTGGGCAAGAAAGAAGAAGCCAACAAAATTGAATGAGCATAAACCCTGCTTTACCAGGTTTGCACTCTTTCATTTCCAGGTGGAAGCTTCTTGTCAGATAAATCGGAATTTATAGCAAAAGCAAGGAATCGTGCTCTACTGAGCAGAGGACCAGGAGATGAATTTTAGTCCTGCTCCATCAGAGTCTCTTACTCGGGTACAGATCCAGTGCTTAACCTCCCTGCATCAGAGACTTTGGACACAGCGTCTCTCATTATTTGTGCAGTGCCTAATGGGGGTGTTTTCTTCACGATCATGCGTGTCCTTACAAATGAGCCTTCCTTTGAAGACAAGCAAGAGATCAGATTAAGCCTTTCCATATATATTACCACTGTTTCCTCCTGGCTCATTGTTCTTTACAATGGCTAATTCTCAGAGGGGTCCCAGACGTGAACTCTGCTCCGACTACTAAATAAGACTGTAGCAAGGGAACTCACACCACAAAACATTCCTCTTGACTTCCAAGCAGGGTTTCTCCCAAAGAGATGCCCCTGTACCATCTGCTCCAGAAAAACGCAAACCCATTCCATTAATCATGTCAGTCGCAGAGTTTTCTTTTCTAACCCCGAAGAAATCTTAATTATCCTCCTGGTTCCAAGTGCTTCCGAATGAATCAGCTCAGGTTTCCCGGGTGGAGGAGCATCCCAGAGGCTACCCTGACAAGCACAGCACCAAGCCAGTTCCTGAAACAAGGTAAACTCTCAAGAAACATTTATTGAATGAATGATGGCACAGTTTCGCAAATACAATGGATAGGGATTTCATTTGTACGTTATGTTTATATTTTTCACCATGCTCTGTACCAATATAAACACAAATCCTCCATATTTCCTGTTCTAAAGAGCTGCATCAGCCTTAAGCCTCCTGACATTTTCTGGGCTATCATCAGAATTTTGTGCTCACCCCAAGGAAAATCTTGATTTTGCCAAAATCTCTGGTGATTTAATCAGTGTCTGTATTGTACAAGTCCAGATCCAATCCTAAGTACCTATAACTGGGGTCCTCTTTTTTTAGCTCTTAAATGTAAATTTTAGACCATGGTGTGCCAAACTGATGCAGTACAAACTTGGTGGGCTTCCAAATTTATTTTGAGAATTGCAACATAAAAGTCAACAGAAAATAAAAGCTTTTGTATAATCTCCAAAACATTACTCTTTGAAGGTTGTTTCAAAAGGTTCGATGGAAAGCTTTATTAGGTTCATTCATACAACAAAAAGATTATTCACACGAATTCACTAATATTTTGATAACTAATGTACTAGAATGACAGACAACAAAATAAGAAAAAGGTAAAGCTGACTGGTCAAATGAAGCTCCTTTATATCCCAGGGAGCTTTGAGGGCTCCTGAGAGGTGACCGACTCATCCTCCGTCTGCCTTATCCACTGCTATAGCATTTATTTGACCTTGAGAAGACGAGTCAAATACTGGGAACTGATTCTTTCTAGAGCTGTTGAGACACTTGAAAACACACTCAGTACTTTGAAAACATGAACATTCCAACCATGAACCAGGTTGTACTGCTGGCCACTCCCAACTCCTCTCAGTAGAGGGCCACCGATGTTCGAGAAAGGCTCAGGTGTACTTGCCCGAGCTATTTCTGAATTAAAAATAGGACAGCCTTCACCACCACCCTCTATTTCACAGAACTTCAGATGAAATTAAATTGAATGATCAGTTCAGGGTTAGCTTGGTTCACTCAAGTATGTTTCTACCTTGATTTCCACTTTGAATTTCTAAGCATTTCCTCTAATACCTCACCTACTACCATAATAATCAGTACCAACCTGGGTACCTTAGAGTCAAGCTAGGGTCCGACCACAAATCCCAATCTTTCTTGTGGTTTGAGTCACACCTTTGCCTTGTATTTAGAATCAATGGTCTTGTTCTCTGGCTGGGACATTGAAATTCACTGGGTAAATTTCTTCAATAGCATTCTCTCTCCGTCCTCCTGCTGCACAGAAGACCAGAGCCAGTTGCCTGTTAAATAGTTACTAAGTGGGAAATATGTGATACTGATGAGGAGAGAAGGAGAAGAGAGGGTGGTGGTGGTGGTAGAAGCACAGAAAGGGAAATGTGGGGAGCAGAAAAAAGAAGGAAAAAAAGGGAGTCTTCTGGATTCCCATCAGTAGAAAGGCTAGAGAATTCCATTCTAAGAAATTGAAGATATTCTGCACGTCTGTATAAATACATGGATATGTGTTTGTAGGTGTGAAAATATAACTGAATACACAATTTTGTTTTGTCATCACATAACCAAAGATAACGCTCTTTAGTTAATATCTACTGTAAATCCTGCTCAATGGTCAATTTACATCTTCATTAGCAAAAGTTGCCTGGTGATTTGCTGTTTTGTTTCTTTTCTTAACCACAACCCAGTACTGAAAATCTAACTAGGACAAACTTACCCCTTTGATTGTTGACATTTTTGTTGCTTCCCAAAAGGTAAAACCTCTGCTATTTTGCTTGCAAAAGCAAAGACTAGTGTTTCATTGTTTTTATAAAAGGGCCAAGATTTTTTAAAGCACCCTCCTTTAAAGTTCTTCCACAGAGATCTCTCTGAAATGAACAGTAGTCCTACAGATAGAAATTATAAAACAGAGGCAGAGGGAAGAAAGACAAATGGGTCAACAATCATTATCAGCCATAAGTCATCCAAACTTTAACTCTTCAGAGGGAAATAAAGTTGGCAAGAAGGGAAAAAAAATCTCTGCAACAGGCCACAGGAGGAGGCACAACCTGAAGCTGGAGACATCTTTTTCTCTTACTCGAAATATGCCAGTCGTTGGTCAAGACCAGCTAAATACACAGCTCTGCAACATCTGCAACTTTCCATGCATTTCTTTAAGCAGAAAATGATTGTCTGGAGCAATTTGCTGTGAAATCCAGGCAACTATCTGAGCCTAATTAATTCTCTGCCTTTCAAGTTTCATACTATTCACCAATTTCACATACTAACCCAACAGGATTGTGGTTGTACCAGGCATCTAGCGTATCCATTCAACAACTATTTATTATGTGCTTACTGTGTAAGAAACAGTGCCACGTATCAGATAAATACACACACACACACACACACACACACACACACACACACACACACAATTCTAGAGCTTACTGCTTTCATGAAAGAAAAAGTTTATAAACACAATTCAGTTCAATTTAATGAGAGAAGTTTATAAGAAATAATTATGCAATGAAATAATGGAGCAGATTTAGAAATAAACTTTCATGGAAGCAAAAAAGCAAAAGTGCTATATTTGGGAACTGTGGAGTATTTGGGGTGGACAGAGTATAGTCTATGTGAATGGGAATGGATTGTGGCCATGGTATAGGTTGTAGCTGGAGATGTGGATGCCCTTAATGTGCTGTGCCCAAAAGTTTCCATTCAGCCCAGCCAGTGTTGCACAGTGGGTTGAGCATTGCCCATTTTCCAAGAGGTTACTGGTTCAATTCCAGGTCAGGGCACATGCCTGGGTTGCAGGCTCAATGCCCAGTAGGGGGTGTGCAGAAGGCAGCAGATCGATGTTTCTCTCTCATCCATGTTTCTGTCTCTCTCTTTCCCTCTCCTTTCCTCTTTCTCTCTAAAAAAATTAATACAAATATATTTTTTTAAGTTTCAGTTCATCCTGTTGAAAATAGAACACTGCTGTGGGCTTTAGCAGGATGAGATTACGTTTTAGACAGAAAGGACTAATAGCAATGGGGGAGTCTGAGGACAGGAAAGAGATGCTAACCTGGAGTCTGGGGTTGTTGGGATGGCCCAGCAGAAAAGCAGTGATAACTAATTTCAAAACTTCTGCTTTGAATATCCTAAACATCCTGCACCAAGTCCCTCAGTAAGGCTGTCTGTAATCACCTCACATAGGAACCAGTTCTGATACAGAATCTTGCTATTCAAATTACAATCTGTGGATAAAAACATCAGCACCAACTAGAAACCTGTTAGAATGCGGACTCGCGGTCCCCACCCCAGAACTGCTGAATCAGAAGCTGCATTTTAACAAGGAAACAGTATGCACGTTAGTCACAGAAGTACTTAGGTAAAGGAAATATTTCTGGGCTTAGAAACAGCAAGGCCCTAGTTCTGTCACTTCTTGGAATTTCGATTTTTTTTTTCTCCATAAAATTAGAAAACGTATGTTGATTGGCTCTAAAGATTAGACATGTAACCCATGTAAAAATGCTTCATGAACTCTGAAGCACATACTTGATAGATAAAAGGTCATTTTATCATTGCGATTATCATGTTTTATAACGAAACCATATACTTTATTTGTTTGTAAAAGAATTCTTTGAACCCTAAATGTAGAAATTGTAAAAGGAACAAATCTGCCAAAGAAACACTAGAATCTGCCCAGCCTGTGTGGCTCAGTGATTGAGTGTCAAACTATGAATCAGAAGGTCACAGTTTAATTCCCAGTCAGGGCACATGCCTGGGGTTTCGGGCTCAATCCTCAGTAGGGGGTGCGCAGGAGGCAGCCAACCAATAATTCTCTCTCGTCATTGATATTTCTATCTCTCTCTCCCTCTCCCTTCCTCTCTGAAATAAATACAACTTTATTTTTTGAAAAAAAGAAAAGAAACATCAGAACCTTAGTCACCAGGATTATTTAGTGTTATGGAAAGTGGGGATATTATTTCCTTTAAACTATATTGTTAGATTTCCAAGCCTCTATTAATTCACAAAAGCTACCTCCTCCACTCTACTAAAACAAAGAAGAGGAGAAAGAGAGACTGTGTTAAGCGCTTCCCATTCAACAAGCCTATCCTTACCATTTTTTTCCTGATCGCGTAACCATCATCTTTCAAAGTACACACATATTCCAGCACTTAAATAGGTTTCTGGAGAAAAATGCAGAGATGTTTGGAAGTAGAGTACAAGCCTGCTTGTCTGAATTATCCTTCCTAAAAAAAGAAATGATGATCAGCCAGATGGCCTTCTTTAGATTCCTTCAAGTGCTGGCTCCGCAAAACACTATTTTTAAGATCAAGCAAGTAGGCAGCATCCACAGTAGCCCATAAGGTGTGGTTTCAGAGATCACAAGTCTATTTTGCCCAGAAGCTTTCCCCTCTCAAATGGTGTTATATAAACACATCATGAGACTCAAATCTAGGGAAAAGATAATATTTCCATATAGGAGTCTTTTATAAAATATGTGCTGTTGCTTTCAGCTTTCGGCTGGGAGAAGGCTTAGGTGCAACTTTCCTCAGTCCTACTGAATCCAGTTCATCCAACACCAGCCACCTCCACCATGACACCAAAGTGGGACCCCCAACAAGATCAAAGTCATATACCTGAGGTGCACCAGTGGGGAAGTTGGTGCCATGTCTTCCCTGGCCCCTAAAATTGGCCTCTTGAGTCTGTCTCCAAAAAAAATGTTGGTGATGACATCACCAAAGAAACCGGTGATTGGAAGGGTCTGAGGATTACAGTAAAACTGACATTCAGCACAGGCAGGCCAGATTTAGCTAGAACCTTCAGCCCCGGCCCTGATCATCACAGCCCTCAAAGAACTACCAAGAGACAGAAAAAAGAAAAAAACACCAAACAAAACATTAAGCAAAGTGGAAATACCACTTCTGATAAATTGCCAACACTGCCAACAGATACAGCACCAATCTTTAGCTAGAAAAGTCTCTAGAACCATTAAAGATATCCTGGGTACTGCCCAGTTTGTGGGCTGCAATGCTGATGGCCTCCACCCTCCTGACATCATAGATGACATCAACAGTGGTACAGTGGAATGCCCAGCCAGTTAACAACCACAAAGAAAAATATTTCAATTAAATATCATTTGACTATATCTATATCTCTATATCGCTATATCTCTATATCTATATCCTATCTAATAAGAGGGTGATATGCAAATTAACCATCACTCCATCACAAAGATGGCAGCACCTAGTCCACTCAGCCCAGCCGGAGTCCCCCAGTCCTGGGGGTCAGCCACTGAGAACAGGCAGCGTGAGTGTTCCACCCCGGCCATGGAGGGCCTCTGGGCAGTGGGCACGGAGCGGCTGGGGGGGGAGGGGGGGAAACGCTTGTGTCATCGCCCCGGCAATGAGGCAAGCGTTCCACACCCAGCTGCGGAATGCCTCTGGCCAGGCCAGGCATGGGACTCTTGCGTCAT
>NW_005372121.1:2206004-2214878 GCF_000412655.1 Myotis brandtii
ACAAGTCCAGATTGGTAGTTAGAAAATGGTCACAGGGACATAAAGTACAGCATAGGGAATATAGTCAATATACTGTAACAACTAAGTATGTGCCAGGGGGGAGCACTTTGTAAAGTAATAAGATTGTGTAACCACTATGCTGTACACCTGAAACTAATACAAAATATTATTAAATGTAAACTGAAATATAAAAATATATACGTATATGCCATTTAGCACATTTAGTGCATCGTCCACATGTTAATGAGTTTATTAAAGTAGGCAGTTTTTATTTAGCAGCTCTGAAGGAAAGAGACAGAAACCATTTGTTGGTTTATTCATTCATTTATTAATTCTTTTGCTGAATATTTATTAAGTTCACAAATGTGCCAGACTCTCCCTCTCAATAAAGAGCCAAATAAGATGGAGAGGCGCTCTGCTCAGGTGGAGAGTATAACCTGGAATGCTAGTCCTCAAAAGTTTATCATCACGCACCCTGTCAATAACACTTTTTGAGCATGCATTCCCAATAGACATATATATTTATTTATAAATTATTCACTATGCTACTTTACTAACATATGGAATATGACATAATAACCTATAAATATAATATGAATATAATAAATATAATATGAATATTATATTTCTTTAATGATAGTAAAATAATAGAAACAAGTCTTAATTTTTGCTATTCCCCAATAGATTATCTTCTATAACCCTTGGCATGTGGGCACCCTCTTGGGAGACCAGTCTTTTAGAGTAATTTCTATGACAGGATTTTTTCCAGGGGGACAGTATTTTCCAGAGTATATGATATTTCAATCACCTCCAGAATTTTAAAATAAGAGAAATTATATGAGTTGTTCAGAGACTCAATCTACTTTTTCTATGCATGTCTAGTAACTTAAATTGCTTCTAGAAAACAGTAGATGTCTAGTAAGTAATTACTATATGGAATTGAGGGGAAAAGAGAAGAATGAGGGATGGAGGGAGAGAATGAGCACATGCAATATAAAAAAGAATTATTTTTACAATAAGAGAAAAAATAGCTTGCTTGCCAGGAAAAAATAATGAGTTACCTTAGTTATTAAAATAATAATAATAGTAATAATAATAAAACAAAATAAAATTCATATGTGAAAGAACCTATCTCCAGCTCACTTCCATTTGGCAGGCTGAAATATCTAATCATAAATCTCATCTCCAGAATTTCTGGGTACAATTTTACTGGGTTTTCTCTCTTTTTTAATGGACAATAAATTAATTTTACTATAAATAATCAAATAGTTTTTGAAATGCATTTATATGTAGGTTCCTTAAAATTATTTACCTTGCCCATAATTCACTGAAAAAGGAAATGTTGATAGATATAGTTACATAGTTACAGGGCCTCATAGCTGACACCTATAACCATTTCCTTTGTTTAAAATCAACCGTATTTTCTTTGTGGCAAATGACTTCTACTGATAGTTGGTAATACTAATATTTGTGTCATGTTATCAAAAGCATTTCCTAAGAGTCATGGTTTCAGTGTTATCAATAATATATTTATCTGTTACATCAAAGTTTTGGTGTAATAAACTTATCGCCATTTCCACTAGTTTCCCCCACGCTCGCTGTCGGTTTGGACAAAAGGTGCTTTGTAAAGTGTGTCCCCATTCGAAACAGTTCCTTCAGGTGCACAGACCAGTGCCAGGCTCTGGGAGCAGTTTTCTCTGTTGAGTTCAGAGCTCCCCCATCACGACTGCGCAGAAGAGCCTTCCACACTCTGAGAACTATGCAATGAAGGCAGGTGATGGCTAGGTTACCACGTAGGAAGCTGCCTTATGATGGCCCAAGGCTCACCCATAGGGCAATCTCCTATGGAGCAGCCTGTCGGGAACCCCTTGGCCACATCCTAGCAGCCTCCTCTAAGGCTTGGGAATCCTGAGTATTTAGATGAGGACCACTGTGCCCTCTGGGCAGGGATGGACTCCTGGGGAAAGTCTATTTTGGTCTCAGCCTAACCCTGAGACTCTCCAAAAGTCCAAATTGATGGAGGAGAAGGATTTTCCCAGGAACCCTTCTGTCCATCCATAAGCAGGCCTCTCTCACAATCCGAATCTCAAAGAGTCCCTAAATCTCCAAGGAAATCTTGGCAGCAAAAAATGCTGGCATTCTTTCTGAAGTGTGTGTGCACACAAAACACATGCACATTTATCCACATATATGTACACACAAGTATATAAACATATCTATATCTATGCCTAATTTGTCTGACTTATAAAAATTGTATACGGTAGATCTTATTATTCTCTTTTTCTAAAAAGGACATAGGGGCTCACAGATCCCTAATTTATCAACAGCCCCATTGCTAGGTCTCCAATGTGCCCCACACAAGCGAAATAACAAAATTCTTATTACATAATCGTGTCATTTTTATGTAAGTGCTGCTGTCTTTATCGCTGAGTTTTGTGTGCACATACCACAGCCCTCCTTCCAGGGGCCTTGGGGTGCTCCCCACCTTCTCAGGCAACGACTCCCCCTTTCAGGAAGCGGGAGAGGAGAAGCTGCCGTGCCCAGCCTGACCCTCGACGTGGCCCCCACAGTGTGAAAGGAGGCTAGTCCCCAGCGGTGACTCTTTCATCGCGAGGAGAAATCTGACCCTTCTTTCAGATGTGTGGAAAAGGTGAAAAAGCCTTTTTTTCCTTTACCAAGTATTGGACTTGCATTCCTTCCCAACTAACCCCCAAAGGCCCTTGGGAGGCGTCTGGGCCATTATGAGAAGTGTTTGTAGAGCCCCTTCAGGGCCGCAGCGGACAGGCGGTGCAGACACAAACCGAGCAAGAGCAGCCGGCCTGCAGACAGCAGCAGGCCCTGCTTCCGCGGATTCTGACAGTGCCTTTTCAACACGTGGACATTGTTTCTCCCATGGTCCCGGCTAAGTCTTCCATGTCCCACAGACCCCTCCAGGGCCTCCCATCCCACCCTGAAGAGCAGGCGGCACTCCCCGGGGCAAAGGCATCCTAGAAGCTGGCCTGGGACCGCATCGTGGTTTGTGTTCAAACACCCTGGACGCCCGGACTCGCAGGCTATCACACATCGCAGCCCCAGACTTCCTTCATATCTGGTTTCTTGCACAAGTTCAACCGGGTGCATAACTGGGGTAGGCAGAGCAGGCTTGGGCGAAAGGTGAAAGACGCGAAGGAAACCTCCACTCCAACAATACCGGTAAAAAATATTCTGATTAGTGCAGATAAGATGTACTTTCATTTTCCTGCGAGTTTTATCTTTATAAATAGGCTGCACCGTCTATAAGGAAAGGCTTAGCCGAGTGTTTTTGGAGTCGGTTGTTCTTTTCAACTAGCATGTGCCGTGGTGTTTCCTTGGGGGAACACATTCCAATTTCTTAATGGGGTGTAATCAGTAACATGTTTGCTTCAGGCCTTATAATGATGATGCTGTTAACTGCATTCATCAAAAATCCTTTAAAACAGCTGTTTTCAACCAACTTTCGCTGTGAATATACTTTTGTGTGTTTAATGTACTTGGCAAGCCCTTTGAGAAAGCCCTTGCCTACTGTTTTATTTGTTTCCACTTATGAAAACATGCGTTCACTGTGAAAATCAGATGCATTTGTAAAGTTATCAAGGCCCCCGCAAGAAAAATGACCCTCTCTGTCATCGTTGGCAGCCGCTGAGTCATCTCCACGGATGAAAATCTGCTTTGAAGAAACGTGCATTTGTTTAACCATAAAATGACCAGCCACTCTTTTTCAGGCAAAAAGTGGAATGAACATATTTCTAAAGTTATATATCCTGAAGTTTAGAGATAATAGAGATAGAGATAGAGATAGAGATAGAGATAGAGATAGAGATGATAGAGATAGAGATAGAGATAAGAGATAGAGATAGAGATAGAGATAGAGATGATAGAGATAGAGATAGAGATATAGAGATAGAGATAAGTTGAAAGAGAGAGAGAGAGAGCGAGCTCCAGCCATTGGGGCAAGGCCCAGAAGCAAAGATTTTCCACTAGGCCAGTGTGTGTTTAGCTACCTGAGAGAATCCTACCCCAAGTTGTGGACCAAGCCCTGATGTCTCTATCACTTATCAGGCTTCTGCTCTGAAATGCAAGAATTATCCTCAATTCAGAGCCATAGTAAGGACAGAACACCTTCCTTTTCTTGTAACATTATCCAGCCAGGAAATAGGCAGCCAGTACAAATGGTTGGTTGAAGTCTGGTCTTTGTTTTCTGTCGTCCTCAGTTGACAATGCTTGCTGCAAGGAAGCAGGCCAAAATAAAACTGCCAACCACCATGTTGCGTGAAACTGTAAAAGCAGGAAAAATTCCCTTGTGCTTTATGCCCACCAAACCCCCAAAGTAGATAGGATTGTTGCTATATTGCAAATGAATTGGCATATACTGTTATAGATATTTTAGTAGTCAAGGCATGCAATTAAAAAGCAAGCAAGCAAACCATGACAGGCTCCTATCATGGGCATTTATTTGCTCGCCACCTGGTGAGTGACGGGGGTGGAGGGAGTCCCTGAAATCCCAGGGCCCTGGAAAGGCTCAGATGCTGTTCTGCCTCCTTATGCTAATCTTCTCGTTTCCTCGATGATGAAATGATTCCCCAATCCCCAGTCACTGGGAAGGGAGATGCTTCAACAATCCGAGAAACCTAGTGCATTGTTGACTTTGCCTCTTCCATGAGTCCTAAACAATAAACCTTACAACTTTTCTTGTATGATAGTGAATGCCCAACCCCAGCTCAGCCGGAGTCCTATTTCCTGGGCCCTGGGAAGATAGAAAATATCACATTTCTATTTCACTCGACCCTTTCACTCTCTCTGTCATGCTTCGCTGCCTTTACAAGTCACCATTTCACTGTTGCAACAAAGCTTACAGGGACTCTAACAGGTGAGGCCTCCAGCAAACACGGGAACGAGCGGGCCTGGGAAGCAGGCAGAGGACCATGCCGCTTATCTGCGTGTATCTCGCCGTTTCTTACCACAAGGCCTGCTCCATGACAGCCAAGCTGTCCCGAGGCAATGGCTCAGTAATAAGATACACAACAAATAATGGGCTTTTTTGCTGGAAAAATATATACTCAGGTAATTAAATTGTTAACATGATGGATGGCCTTATTTTATATTTGAATTCAAAGTGACTTTCTGTATCACTCAACTAAAATGGCCTGATGTTACAAAAAAAAAGAAAAAGAAAAAAAAGCAAAACATAACTCCAGAGAAATAGAAATATAGATTTTTGTTCGTGTTGAAAACAAACATGGGTAGTTTTCACTGGGCTGGGTCATAATATTTCCCTGAAACGCATGGAGCTGGCGTTCAAATTTCATATGCATGACTTCTCATTCCTAATTTTTGGTAGCATATCCTAAAAGGCAAGGCTATAGAAAAATTTTCCAGTGGATTCGCTTTGTTTTATGCAAGCAGCATAAGAACATGTTAGAGAGACCTATTGTTCATAAGGTTCCAGAAGCAAGACCCTAGTGCCTGGGTTTAAAATGTTAATGAACATCCATTTTGCCCACGTGGAATCCCAAATGACAATATGTTTTCTGCCCAAGGCAGGATTCTGACTAAATCAATAAACTACCCTAAGTTTGATAAAAGTTTTACAAAATATCCAGGACATTTAGAGTAATTGTTAACATCTGTTCATTATTCAACAGTGTGCGCAGGTTTAGAAGCCAGATAAATATATTTATTCATCAGCAGCCAGCATGTCACTGCTACCTCAGTGGTGACATAAAACAGTAAGACATTAGAACTTGCCTTAGTCTTGGGTTCAGAGAATACAAATGAACCATTGTGGGGAAAAACGAAAAGTTCGGCTTTCTCCATTTTTACACTGAGAGTGAGAGAGATACACGCAGAGAAAGAGAAGGGGGGAGGAGGGGGGGGAAAGGAGCAAGTTAAAAAAAATCTTGATAATTTACTTGGAATGGAAAACCTGGGGAATATGCAGGAAAAATAAATAAATAAGTGAAAGTATAAATCTTCGGAGAAGGGATCTAAAGACATCAATCATTGCTGCAACATGAAGAGCATTTTTCTTGCTTATTCTCCACAACACAATTCAATTTTGATTTCTTCTTTTATTTCACAATGTAAGAAAGTTATGTCTACACTGGAAGAGTAAAACAGGCTTTTGAAAATAACATTAAAAAGGTTCTCTCTAGCAGAATGAAATCAGTTCTTTGAGAATATCGACCAATTTACAGCTGGTTTGTCCTAAGTCAAAAACCAGCTTCAGATTCATTGTTTAATAGTAACAAGAAAATTTTAACCAAATCATATTCATGATTATTGGTATCTTATGGGGCGGGGAAGCACGTCGAGAGTTTTTATGTGGGTGTTTGCTGTTGTTTTATATAACCTGGGGTGTGAGTGTGTGTGTGTGTGTGTGTGTGTGTGTGTGTGTGTGTGTGTTCCAAGTGCCCTTCCAGTAGTCTCAGTGACCTCTAATGATGCTAATAGAGCTCAAGTAATGTGTTCCTTGAGTATCTGAAGCTGAGTTGATTATTAACTTTCAACTACCTTGCATTATCCTCAATCATGATTGGGTAAAATTGACTGAGTAAAGTCACCTCAAGGTTTACCTCTTTAATGAGGAAATAAATCTGACAATATGCCATCAACTTTAATACAATCCACTAACATCAGACTTAGAAACTGTGAACTTGGCCTATGAAATGTGCAAAGATTCCAGAAAAAGGGGTTATAGTAGAAGACAGTCATTGGTGAACATTGTTGCATTTTTCTGAAGTGTAGGTCTGTAAACTCACTACCAAAGTGTGCACAATGAATTTCACATGAAAGACATTTAATAAAAATTGGTTGAATTGAATACCTAGAACAATACTATCTATATATATATATACATAAAAGCCCAGTAACTGGAACAGCAGAACAACCGGTCACTATGATGTGCACTGTGGCAGCCAACCGGCCTGATCTGGGCCCCAATCAGCCCTCCCCCAACCTCCCGCGACCCCTCTCCCAAGACTGCCCCACCCCCAATCAGCCCTCTCCCCCAATCGGGGTTGGGGCCAGCTGGTCAACCTCCTGCATCTCCTCCCCCCACTGGCCTGGCCAATCGGTCCCATCGGGGCAGGCCAGCTTGACCCCACCATGCACAAATTCGTGCACTGGGCCTCTAGTACTGGTATGTATATAAGTATCCAATACAATCTAAGAGATTAGCTGAAAACACTAGATATTTCTATGAGGACCAGAAAATTAGAGATGATAAAATTAATATTGATGCTAGCAGTGATGCTATCTAGCTAATTAAAGCTGTAAAAGAAGCAAGAGCCTCTTCATGGATTGTTCTGTTAACTAACCTGTAATTATATTGTCAATTGCATTAACTTCATTGCCAACTAATAGAGCAAGTTTCAAGGGAGGCAGCCAATGTTGGGATGGTTATTTATTTTTATGTCCTAATTAATCAGTACTGACACCAAACCACATCCTTCCTCCTTGCTCATTATTTAAATGACCCATTTATATGGATGAACCTCTTTGCTTTGTGCATTTCATTATCACATTAACATGCTTTCAAAACAAAAACGGTTGTTTCTGCTTCAGCAAGTACTTTGAACAAATAGTCACTTGAGCTACTCCTGACAGGCTATGCAACCCTCATCTCCCTCGGCATTTATACTGGTCATTTGGAGTTTTAACGTAATCAAATAATCACAACTTGGAGGAAAGAAAACAATCCCCGATGAGCTTTGTAGTGCTAGATTATGGATGGGAGGAGGACTTAGTTTAAGAAATAAAAGCAGGAATTCTAACTTTTCATCCAAGGTTGGGAAGCGACTTTTATATAGCTAGTCATTTATTTGTGTCTCATATCTGAAAACCTGAAAATAAAACCTTCAACTGAATAAAGTGAAAATCTATTGGAATCATCAGAATGAAATACTGTATAGTTTTAAAGTAACTCTGCGAGTCAGTCTCTGTGACACATTTTCCCCCTAGTGAAGGCTCCTGGAGATGTGTTAACTATTTCAAGTAGCTGTACCTTTGCCCTCTAATGAAAGGTTATATGCTCAGACTACATCTTGAGAAGCCAACCTCATTCACCTTAAGCATATCAACCCTGATATCACCCTAGAAAATGTGTTGGACAGAGCACAGATGCCTTATTATGTCTTTAGGAGAGGTCTTTCTGCCCAAATTTTCCTTAGAAAAAAGGAAGCATGATACATCCAAATCTTAACAAGGTCTCTATATTATGGAGAACATACTCCAAGTACTTTTGGGAAAAACACATTAGCTGAAAAAAAAAACCTGAAATCAAAAGTTGATTTGGATGTTTACAGATGTCACCTAATGGAATCGTTTTTAAGAAGAGTTAGCAACATTTCACCCATATTTATTAGCTATCCCTTTGGATATGATCTCACAATTGCAAATGTTTGATGGATTGCACTGTCACTTTAAAATGACCTTTAAAAGAGTATAGGAAAAAGTTATGTTGTGGTGTCCATGAGTGGGCCCCCACAGGACACATTTAAAAAAACAAACAAAAAACAATAGGTCTAAATGTAACATGATTGTCTACTTGGGACTGAGATGAACTTCCTAGTGATAGGCATATATACAGATGTAAAAAGTGATATGCCCCTGATACTGTGGATATAAATTTTAAAATATGCTCTTGGAAACTGTTGGTAATTCAAAGATAAACTTAAGTGATGATGATTATGTACATTTTATACAATTTTTTAAAATACTAGAGGCCCGGTGCACAAATTTGTGCACAGGTGGGGTCTGGCCAGCCCTCTCTGATGGGGGCCCATCGGGCAGGGCCGGCGGAGGGGGGGGGAGGGTCTGTGGGTGGTTGGCCAACTGGCCCTGCCCCTGACCTGGGCG
>NW_005372121.1:2215073-2331462 GCF_000412655.1 Myotis brandtii
TGGGCGTTGGGGGCTGACTGGGGGCGGGGCTGGCCAGGGGGAGGGGCTGCAGGTGGTTGACCGGTTGGTCCCGGCCCCAATCAGGATGTTGGGGGCCAGGCTGGCCAGGTTGGGGCCCAGATCAGGCTGGTTGGCTGTTGCAGTGCACATCATAGCCAGTGGTCATTCTGGTCATTCAGCCATTCCGGTCACTGGGCTTTTATATATATATAGATATTTTATTGATATTTTACAGAGAGGAGGGGAGAGGGATAGAGAGTTAGAAACATCGATGAGAGAGAAACATCGATAAGCTGCCTCCTGACCACCCCCTACTGGGGATGTGCCCACAACCAAGGTACATGCCCTTGACCGGAATTGAACCTGGACCCTTCAGTCTGCAGGCCGACACTCTATCCACTGAGCCAAACCAGTCAGAGCAACATTTTAATTTTGAGTAGAACTATGCCATGATAATGGAAGAAAACAATATTCCTAGATTCATAAATACCATAAACATCCTCTCATAATGGTAAAAGATCATTTTTGAGTTTCCAGTTGAGTAACATCACTCTCACTCTATATTTGGGGTCCTCTGGGGGCAGAGACTCTACTTGGATATGGTGGTGGTTTTCAGATTCCATCCTGATGAAAAATCTTCAATTTATAGACTGTATCAAACAAACAAAATCATTACTTACACTCCATATTTTCATTTACTTTTGGTGGTTTTCTCACGTTTTCAACAGTTACCAGCCACCTTCCTACTACGCCTCCCTCCTCTGCGGTCTAGGAACTCATTTATGCTGAATTCCACTTATTACAAGGAAATCCTTCTGTATACTTTACCTAAATCCCGAATCCTTCAGTTAAAGCTCATTTCATATTATTCAGACTCCTGTGAACAGTAGTCCAACATCATCCTCTTTATGGGAAAAACCCATGATTTGAAAATAGTCAATAAATCACTCTTTATCCTTCATTTCCCCCACTTGAATAAGCCTAACTCCCCAGGGCTTTCCCCGTAGTATTCAACCTCCAACTCCCCATCAAGGCACAACTGAGTTCCTGGGAGAATTAGTCATATATTAGGATTAATTATAACATTACATATCATATAAGACTATAATGATTATTAATTTTAAATAGTGAATACAATTGCCATAAAACCTGGCTTAGGCCTTCCTCTAAGTTCCTCAGGAAATTCTCAAATTTCTCCTCAACTGCCTCAGCCTACTTCAGAAATGCTCAATCCTTTGTGTCAGTGACAGGGGAGATCAGTTGATATTTAGGAAAAGTAGGCAAATGTCTGGTATGGAACAGATTAAAACCAAGGAAGTTTGTTCCTTCATAACCTAAGCCAAGATTTCTAACGTTGAAAGGCAACTTAATTAACCCATTTCATACGGTCATCATCAGAGCATTTATTATTGAAAGTGGGCTCCATTTCAAGCCTCACATGTATAAAATTTTCTGAAACACTTTTTTAAGTAGAGCGTACACAGTAACCCAATAAATGTTTGCTCTGCTTGTTTGGGGTGGAGATGGCTATTCTGCATGTTTCACATCAGGCATAACATTCTCTATCTCAATTCGAGTGTCACCTTAAAGATCAGGTGTCCAAATCTGCATATGTTGATCGGCTACATACTACAAGGCAAAAACTCAAGAGCTTATATTTATTTCAACAGATTCGTATATTTAACGTATTGCCTAATTTTTGTGGGTGAGGCATGAAACATGACCCTTAGTTAGACAACTGATAGGATGTTTTGCATTTTAAAGAGGTAGCACTGGTAGAGGGTGAATCAGCATGCATTTACTGTGGAATGATAAATGTTGCTTCAGTGCCCCTTGCTGAAACTCATGATTATAGTTTGTTGATAATCCCTTACTTTTTGTTTTCTGAAGATGATGCTAGAATCCTACTGTGAGCTCTGTGCTAACCCTAGAAGATGCAGGCAAGTTCCAGTGTATCTCCTAGGTCCTTAGTGTCAGATTCAAGTGAACATTAAGGAGGGCCCTGAAAAAAGCTAGTAAGGGTCACTGGCTGTGTGAAATTAGGGTGTAAGAAGGGGGAGGGATTTGTGGCAGGGGCTTCTCCACCCAGTGACCATTCAGAGTTCTCTAAATCAGTCTGATAGGATATTGAAGATTGGAATTTAGGTATTGCAGAACGTTTGCAGGCTCCCAGGCAGTGGGGAAAAAAAAAGATCTGGATCAAATTATATTCAATTCAGAGGCATGTGGGGCATTCTAATGATTTCCATTACCCCTGTGGTCATCTTGGGTGGTGCAGCTCATTAAGGTTCAATCACAAAAATTAGGACTCAGAGGATGTCAGACCTGAGAAAGACCCTAGGTAGGCCACCAAAGCTCACTGAGATGAAGTGACTTGGACAAGGCCATCTTCTAACAATAGTCCTTACCTCCAGGACTATAAAACAGGTGGCTAATGCTTATCTTCTAAACAGCTATCCCAGCAGGAGTTCACTGGAAAAAGTCAACAAAGTGTGCAAAGATTTGGAGAGAAGAGTTGCCTATCACGAACAGTGTCTGCTAGTCCAAGCCCCCATCAAACACTTTCCTGGAACTCCAGAGTAGTTTCCTGATTCACAATCATGCGTCCATGTATAGCCCGCCAATCACCGACTCTCCAGATTCACAGCCTCCTTCTGCCCCACTTCTTTTTCCAGAGGCTCCTGTGTGTCCTAACTCTGCCCAAGTAGAACCTGACCTCTTTGGACAAGGCTTTCTGCAGTCGACGTTTATATTTATGTCTGTTTCTATCACCATGCCATATTGGATCCCGACCCACAAATATTCGTTCCCCTTCACTTGGCTCTGAAAAGTGTTTTCCCAGTCTCTTCTTCCTATTCTAGAAGATTATGATTATCATAGCTTAAATAGTTTATCTTTTAATTTTAAAAAAGCTTCATATATGAATGTCACATTGTAATTGAGATTGCTAATATTCAAATTGTGTGCCTGTGGTTCCTCAGATACCATCGGTGAAAAGAGGTGAGCACAAACATGAGGTTTTGAAACTCCTACCCCATTTTCACCATAATAACTTAGCTGACTTTTACCTAGTTTATGGGTTGACTTCTGAGTAAGATATTGTTTGAAGAAGAATTTTGACTACTTTTATTTTTAAAAGTTAAAAAAAAAAAAGCAGCTTTTAAATTACAATAACACATGACTCAAAGAATTTGCCACCACCTGGTGGCAGCATACCAAAATTTCAACATATCTAAATTGATAGCAAGGACAAAGTTGAATCTGCTATCCAAAATTCATAAAGCATCAGAAATGCCTCAGAGGATTAAGTGTAATTATGAAAAAATGTATTACAAAGTACAATATCACTTTCAAAATGCAATGTGATCGTATTCAAAAGTTAGGATCCCAGAAAAGAATTACTTTGTTGTATGGATCTCATACTGCTTATAGAAAATATTTTCATTATGTCTTAAAACGATTTCAATAAGGTAAAATAAACTAGTAGAATTCTCTCTGTTTTCATGTTTGAACATCAGTGTTATTTATCTTCAAATACCAGGGGGGAAGTTTCATTTTTCTTCTTGGAATCAATGTAAATACTCAATTCCTGGATAAATTCTACCTGAGACATTTCCTGTGCTACTCTTCACCTCCATCAAAATAAAATAAAAGACCAAAGACACCTTCTCATAGACCTTTATAAATGACTGCACAAAGAGAATAGACTACACTCAGCTACTTCAACCCCCAGCACATTCATGGAGAAGTGGAGGAGGAAGGTGAGATTTTGCCTTCTCAGGCCTTTCAGCTCTCACATAATAGTAATATATTACATTGGTTTTGTTCACTCTAACCACACGAACCTTGCTCAGACAGTAGCCTGTGTAGGTAAAATACTTCTAGCACTCAGGAATAGGTTCTAGTTAGGTAAGCACCTGTACAGTGGAGGGGGAAATGAAATCTGAGCCCTGCCAATCCCTGCTGCTTCTCTGTCCAGACCCACAGAGACCTGTCCCCTTGCCCCTCTCTTTTGGCTGTGTGATTCGAAAGTCATTGTCCCCTTGCTCATAGTGATTGTTGTAGGTTATGTGGGCAGGCAGGACATGAGACAAGGCAGACTAGGGGTGGCCTGCAACACTCCCTGGCTGGAGGATACAGAAGGAAGATCTATGTCTTAGGGTCCCAGATTGCCGCAGTAAACTTCCTCCTTAAGAAGCCATGATCACTTTGTATCACATATGGCTTTGCCAGCAAGCTCATATCCATACAAGCTCTTTGAGAACCATCAGTGAGCCAATGACATTCTGAGCAAACAGCAATTAGTCAAATTGGCAGTTTGCAACTGAAGTCTGTGCCTAGTTCCCCTAAAACAATGCATCCAGCATTGTATACCAGCTTTTCCTAGGGTCAGTTACAAGGAGCAAACTATGACTTGATTCACAACAATTAATGAAGTAACAGCAATAAAAAGTAAGGGGGAAAAAACAAGAATTGATTTAGTACTTTTGAAACGTAGGGTATCTTTCCTGATATGAACGTGAGAATGACCTACAGTGCTTCTCCTGCTTACAACAGATGGAGCAAAGTAGATTTTAATCATTTAGAGTATGTGTCACCATTAATTCTTTCAGCGTGCTAAGAGCATGTCAGAGCAAATATTGGACACTCCAGGGGTCTAAACTGTTGCTGAAAATAAATAAAATTCATGGATGACCATGACTTTGCAATTGTTTGATGTTACTACTGTTAAATAACATTTCTCTTATGGATTTGTGTCACGGCATCAGTGGTACAAAACCAAGCACCACCAACTGTGGTCTGCCAACAGTTTGGAACAATATTTAAATTGTCTTTATACTGTAGCGTTATAAAACCAGATGCATAAAAGTTTATATGTTTACTTAAAGTCTTCAGAAAAAGAAAGTTTCCAGAAAGAAGCCAGATAAACCAAAAATGCTCAATGTCAAGGTTGCCAAGTGAGAAAACAGACATATTAACACGTACTAATTAACCTTCCTGCTTTGGTTATTATATAACAGGCTGCGTTATGACCTGCTGCCTTGCTCCTGGGCCAGTACTGCCTATCTTGAGATCACTTTTGATACTCCTAAGGCAAAGGAACACCAAACAGTAGTCATTTATCTGACAAAAGACCTTGTTTTTTCCTTATTCTGTCAATCATTAAACTAGTAATGTCTTTTATGTTATTGCTTTGACATTCATTAACACTCACGTCAGAGGAAATCTTTGCCATTACAAATCCTTTTGACCATCTAAAGTTATTTTGCCTTGGTTTGCTACAATTTTTTTAATTGATGCAACAGCACTAAGATGAGTTAGGAACTTAGTAGTTCAACTTGAGGTGTCTCTTTTATGACTCAAATGCATACTTTTCTTTAAAAAATCAGCTTTCTACATCTCCTTGTTAACTTTTATGGCAAGCATGACTGATTAGCTTAAGAGGAAGGAATACCTGAGAAAAACAAAGTCAGATAGCTACAAGCCTGCTGTGTTGTCACAGGTATTCTTCCTCCTGGCAAATACACGAACCCTTGGGAGAGTTTCCACTGAAAACATAGAAGGCTCATTATCATCTCCAATGCCTGAAACACACTTTACATAAGTTCCTTGTGATTTGAAACCACAAACAGAAACAGAGTACGATGAGTGTCTAATAAGACAAAGTGAGAACTTGGAATATCACTGGGTAACTCGTTCACTTCTCAACCACTCCTTTTGCGGGAATATCAGCCATAAAAACTGATTATACCTCATCCACAGCCATATCATCATCCAGCATTGAGAGGAATAAAACTGAACAAACACTTTTCTTTTTTAATAAAGAGCAATTTAGAGGGTGGGAGAAGAACCAATTTCCTTCTTGGAAAATCCATGTGTTATGAAAACGTCTTTTATTTAAGGAGTGGATTAACCACATTGTATCTGTACTCATATTCCACCTACTCACAGAGTACAAGGGAGTGGAGTAGATATCAAAATCCTTCTCTAATATACATCATTTTAAATGTTATCAATATGAAAACCAATATAAAATGTTTCTTTAACTATCCTTTTACTATTAATAATTTAATTTAATTTATGGGGTATTTAATTAAAATCATAGACTGAATTTGGCCCCAGGGCACTGTCATTATTTTTAAAGATACTTAGACAGAAGATTTCCCTTAGCAGAGATTCCTTCTCTCTGCTAAGAATAAAACTCAATCAACGTAAGAAGACGTGGGGCATGGACTGAGCTGAATGTATTTATTCACTCAACAAACACTTAGGAAAGACACTGCAATAGAGACCTTGCAGCTGTGTTGAAAAGGAAACACTACACTTCCCACTACACACAGGGAAGTGATTTTACCTGTAGGATAACCAAATCCATGGCTTCAGGAAGTGAACTATAATGGGGTTTTAATGTCCTTTGGGCCCTGCCTCAGCATTGTTCATTTTCAGTAAATGAAAGCAATACAAGCTTTGCAAAGGGATTTTAAACTATTATAGGGGAAACTTCGAAATAAATCCAACACCACCTTAGATGTAAGATTCCGGGAACTACTCATCTTGTGGAGATCTTTAATCTGAAATCACTGCAGGTTTCATGAATATTTAAGAAGCAAAGACTCAAAGAAGACAGCTGAAGGGAAAATTGCTTGTGGCTATTTTTAATAAATAGATCCTTTCTAGGACTCCCAGTTCTCAGTGGGAATTGCCTCAAAGACACTTTCCACCTATAATCATTACTCAAGGATTAGGACCCAAGAAACCACACTCGGGGGGCCCATTTATTGCAGCCAGATGGGTAATGGTTCAAAAAGCAGCTCTCCCAAGTGTGAAGAGAGACTATAAACCTGCACCCAATTTGAGGCAAAGAGGTGGGGCCACAGCTCCCCACCCAACACACACCCACACACAGGTTTCTCATGACTTGTCTCCCCACCCAGGCCTTGGTTATTTTCCCTTCCTCATCTGATTCCACCAGGATCACAATGTTCTTGAGATAAAATTTAGTGAAGAATTAAGCGTGGAGTATAAGATTAGATCGCTAGATTTGGGGTTGAGTGACCACTGTGTTGTTTATTAGCAGCATGAATGTGGGCAAATTGTTTAAGGTCTTTCAAAGTAAAGTTCACCCTAATCAGACAAAAGCTCATCTCAAAGGCCTCATAAACCAGGAATCTGATCCAATTAAACTTTTCTCTGCAGAACTTCCTGAACCAACACTCCCATTCCAAATATACCAGCATGTTATTTAACCACTCTGGGTATTTTGACTCCCATATTTTCATTCAAATTGTGTATTCATTAGTGTAGCTACCTATGGGGAGAAGGGGGGTTGAAATCTACCTTGAGTCCTGATGCTAATAATTTGGTCTCCCACTCTCTACCTCCACTAAATATTATATGCAAAAAATAAATTAAACTACACATTTTTTCTTAAAATATGGCGAGAGAAGGCTTTCAATATGAATATGGATGTGTATTTCAGATGTCACAAACCTGTGGATGCTTGATTCCTTCCACATCATTTCACCTCCCTTTCCACTCCACTCCCCCACATTTCCAACAAAGCTCTGAGTCCCTTTTAGAAACTTTGCAAACATGAAGGGACCCATTGTTTGGGCTCTGCTTAAGATGGTAGCACTAAGCGAATGCACCCCAGCAATAATTTTTCAACATGTTCATGGAGTGTTTCAGATTGATGTCTCCATAAGATCATTATCTCTTGCCCCTCACTCACCCTATTGTCATGTTATAACCTGTGTTCAAGAGAAGTCCAGTCCACTGTCGTAACTACAGATTTAACTCTGTTAATAAGAAAATGCAAACCACTAACCATTGAGTTTCTGCTCTCATAATAAGAAAATGGACTCTAATTTATATCAAATAATCAAAATGTATGGGTTAACTTAGAAGAATCCTTCGAATCTTATGACAAGGAGCTCTTAGACGATATCATCATTTATAAGCCATACAAATAGAAAAAGTATTTGTATAACAAATGGCCTTGCAGCCATAATACCTATGGTTACATTATCTCATGACTTTTTGATTTAGCCGAGTTCAATCAAAATAGCTCTAACTGTGAAAATGTCTATGCCCTCTTAAAATTTTAAGATTCACAATTTTAATCAATTCTGTACCAGTACCAGTTTGTGCAATAAAGCATACGTTTAACCATGCTACTGCATGACAGTTCTTTAAATATTTGAAGCTATTGCTCATGTTCCTTATAAGCCTGCTCTTATCAAAATATCCCTACATCCTTCAACTCATTGACGTGATCTCCTCACCTCTTGCTATCTTTGTGCCCTTTATTTGGAAGTTATCCAGTCCATAAATCTCTCTCTTAAAACTTAGTACCCCCAAATGAAGACAATAACCCAAACAGTCTCTAAGCACAACAGAGCTAAACCATTACCCCCATTAAATCAGGTCACTGTACTTCTATACTGGAGCCTGGGGTTCTATTAGCTTTTATAGCCACTCCAACACCTTGTTGGGTAATATTATGATTTGACAAGGCCTTGCTCAATAAGTAGCCCAAACTAAGACATAAACTTTTACTTCTGTTTCTTCTGCCGTCACTAGTTAATGAATTAACCCGAAGCAATCTTTCTGAACTCAATTTCGTGAATTGTTCTGTGGTGTCAATATTCAAACATTGACTATAGCTCTTGTTGTTTAACATGCTGTCATGTTGGTTAATGTGGAATTAATGAAACATCAGTGGAATTTTGGTAAATAATAACACATCTCATCATTCTAAACAGTATTGTTGTTATTCTCTGCAACTGAAAGAGCTGCCCAAGGTGAGAGTGTCTGACTACATTACATCCAACCTGAACAGAATATTTTTTTCCTCCTACAATCAAAACATTTTCTTCTCCCTCTTAAAGTTGACAAAGTGATTACAGGAATACAGAGTTCTGAAGAAAAGAAAACTGTATGATTCATATCACATTAAGCAAGATGCCACCCAATCCACCCTAGGGAAAGTTGGGAGAAAAATATGTCTTTTATTTTTTCTATCATAATACAGAAAATAAGCACTAGCAGTGTTGATAGCCTATGGCTTTTCATTTAGAATCAACAATGGTGGCACGTTCTATGATTATACTTTTTCAGCACCATCCCCAAACAAAGCAATGAAATGTAAGATGATGTGAATGAGACCCTGAAATTTAAGGAGGCAGAATAATGGCTTGCAGGTGTGAACATTATTCATATTTTAAACAAAATTAAATTCTTCCCCATTACTCTAGGAAAACCAATATAACAATTACCAAGAGGTAAGATGCTTCTGATATTTAAAAGATCTGCTCATTTTGATGACAGTTTTTAACTCATGTTAATCAAATAGAGTATGTGTACAGGATTTATATTATGAAGAATAATACCCAGGTGAAACTTATAAACTAATCCTTCATTTATAGCCTACCCCCTCTGTGAAATTTATAAACCCCAAACACAGAATCCTTTTATGTCAGTTTCTTTCAGGTATAAATCAATGTGATGGGAGCAACACAAAGGAGAGGGGGCTTAGAACTGACATCAGTGCAGATTGTTTAAACACCCAGATGATGTTTAGAAGAATGTGATTATTCTAGAAGATGTTAGACAAGAGTTTTTTTCAGTGAATACATGCCTGTCTAAATGTCAGGGAAAGCTGTAAAATAGTCTCCCTAGGATGTGGAATATGGAGGGAGTTAGACTACATTGCCTTTTCAAATACTATCAGGGGTAGGCTGGTACTAGGCACTCCGACAATATTTGATGAACTTGAACATGTAGAGTCTATATCTGTAACTTCAAGAGAGGTAAGAGAAAAGATAGAAATTCATGCACCACGCCCTGTTTAAAATAGAGCATGTCAGATAACAGAAGAGAATCAATGCTCCAAGGTCATCCCCACCCACTGCCAACTCATGTTCAAGGGAAAGCACAGGGACCAGGAGCACCCTGGTGGCGACACCACTGTGGTGACCATTGCAGAGTTTGTTTCATGTGCCCTTGCTTATTTGCTTGAACAATTTTTGTCCTTTTGTTAAACTGAAGGAAAAAGAAAACTGGTGAACTCATATTATTAGTATATTATGGGTACTTATGAAATACTAAAATCTGAATAAATTTTTCAAGCAAATTGTAAAGCTGTGAAAGAATACAACATTTTAAAATGTAATATTTTAGCATCAATCAAGATTCTACTGAGCCAGCCTTAAAATTCCTTTTTAATTTTATTTTTTAACACAGAATCAAACCCTGAACACAATGAGGGGGTCTCTTTCAGACTATTTTTACATCTCTAATACTTCTTATTTGAAGAGAATTAGCACATATTCAAGTCCTCTTACATATATTATTACTTTTTAAGATTATGATCACCTAAAAAATTCACAAGAAAAACAACACTATTTGATTAATTAATGCCACCAATCAGCTTGATAAACAACTTAATCTAATGAGGCTGAGAAAGAGAATAGAGGCGGGAAGGTAACTAGGAAGCTAAACTGAACACCTGTATAACAGGATACTTATAAGTATGGGTAACCACAGGTCTTTTGATTTCTAGTCAAAATACTGGAAAAAGGAAAGTATTCTCCCTATATTCAACAAATTCCAAGGTAATAATCTGTAGTGTCATGAAAAGTCTAACTCCCCACACTTCCCAGTGGACAAGAGAGTTGATTGCTATTCCTTCATCTTCAAACAATGGCACACATTGATAACATTTTCAGATAATTGTACTCGTGGAATATGTGGCATGTGGCTAACATATATGTAATATATATATGTTTTGAGTTGAATTTATTGTGGTTACATTGAATTTATTGTGGTTACATCAGTCAATCAAATAGGTTTCAAGTGTACAATTCTATCGTCTATATATTGCACTGTGTATTCACCACCCTTAGTCTAGTCTCTTTCCATCCATTTATCCCCCCTTTACCATCTTCTACCTGCCCCACTTCCCTCTGATAATTACCATTCTGTTGCCTGTGTTTATGAGTTTTTTTTACTAAATCCGTTTACCTATTTCACTCAGCTCTCCCACCCCTTCTTCCTTGATAGCTGTCAGTTTGTTCTCTGTATCTATGAATCTGTTTCTATTTTGTTTGTTTATTTTGCCCAGTAGATTCCACATATAAGTAAAATCATATGGTATTTGTCTTTCTCTGATGGGTTTATCTCACTTAGCATAATACCCTCTAGGTACATCCATGCTGTTGCGAAAGGTAAGACTTTCTTCTTTTTTATGGCTAAGTAGTATTCCAATGGGTAAATGTATTATAGTTGTTGCTTTTTTATCCAATCATCTACTGATAGGCACTTGGGCTGCTTCCAAATCATGGTTATTGTAAATAGCACTGTAGTGAACATACAGGTGCATATATTCTTTTAAATCAGTGTTTTGGATTTCTTTGGATATATTCCCAGATGTGGAATTGCTGGGTCATAAGGCAGTTTCATTTTTTATATTTGTGGAAACGCCATACTATTTTCCACAATGACTGCACCAATCTGCATTCCCACCAACAGTGCATGAGGGTTCCCTTTGCTCCACATCCTCACCAATACTTGTTGTTTGTTGATTTACTGGTTATAGCCACTATCATCTCATTGTGGTTTTAATTTTCATTTCTTTGATGATTAGTGACATTGAGCTTCTTTTCATATGTCTACTGACCATCTGTATTTCTTCTTTAGAGAGGAATAGGTCCTTTGCCCATTTTTTCACTGAACTGTTTGTTTTTTTATGTTGAGTTGTTTGAGTTCTTTATACATTTTGTATATTAACCCCTTATCAGAAATATCATTGTTGACTATGTTCTCCCATTCAGTGGGCTGTATTTTCATTTTGTTGATGGTTTTGTTTGGTGTGCAAAAATGTTTGGTTTGATGTAGTCCCATTTGTTTATTTTTCTCTTTTGTTTCCCTCATTCAAGGAGATATATCAGAAAAAAAATTGCTACAAAAATGTTTGAGATTTTACTGCCTATATTTTCTTCTAGGATTTTCATGGTTTCACGACTTACATTTAAGTCTTTACTCCATTTTGAATTTATTCTTTTGTATGGTATAAGTTGGTAGTCTAGTTTTATTTTTTTGCATGTATCTGTCCAATTTTCCCAACACCATTTATTGAAGAGACTGTCTTTACCCCATTGTATATTCTTGCCTTCTTTGTCAAATATTAATTGACCACTAAGGTGTGGGCTCTCTATTCTGTTCCATTGATCTACAAGTCTGTTTTTATGCTAGTACCATGTTGTTTTGATTACTATGGCCTTGTAGTATAGTTTGATATTAGGTAACATGATTTCTCCAACTTTGTTTTTTTTCAAGGTTGTTGTGGCTATTCAGGGTCTTTTGTTGTTCATATAAGTTTTTGGAATATTTGTTCTAGTTCTGTGACATATGCCATTGGTATTTTTATAGGAATTGCACTGAATCTATAAATTGCTTTGGGTAGTGTGAAAATTTTAATGATGTTAATTCTTTTTATCCATGAACATGGTATATCCTTCCACTTATTTTTATCTTCCTCAATTTCTTTCTTCAGTATTTTTTATAATTTATATCTTTTCCCACTACTATTGACTCATTTATTCAAAATATGTTTACGTTTACTGAATGCTAACTCTGTGCCTGGCCTAGAGAACCATAAAACACTAGATGTTAAAGATACATCCGAGGTTATTCATACCAGGTGTTGCTATCTTTGGGACCCTAGTGGCAGAGGAGTAGCATAAAAATATGAAGAGTCAGGTTTAAGATAATAGGAATGATGATGTCTATGTGAGATTAAAAACATATGACCCTCTTAAGTCATTCAAACCCAATTTCTTTTTTTTTTTCTTTTCTGAACATCATCTGCCAGAAGCAGCCCATAGGCTGGAAATCAGCAGTCCCAATTTTGTCTCACTTCTCTATTTTTTTCAAATAATCAGAGTCATATCCTGTTTCAATCTCATAAATCCATTGAATTGGAATCTTCATACTTCTCTCTCTCCCTCTCTCTCTCTCCCATTTTACCTCAATGTCCCCAATCCAGTAAATAATTTCACTGGTTTGGTTTGGGTTTGGGTTTGGGTTTTTCTTCTCTCTCTTACTTATATTTATCAAAGGCCAAATATAAAGTCCCTTCTCAGGAAGAAAAGGATCAGCTTCTAAACAATGAGATCAGACACTGCTGGCTATCTAGAAGGGGTCACCAGGAGTCCTGTGAACAGCTGCAAGACTTGTAGTTGCTTTAAAAAACTATGACTGTTAAGCCCAACTGACTACAAAGCAATGAAGTTACTTTCATGTTTACTAAATGAAAGCAATTTCATCACACTTCATGCATGAGAGATAAGTTTTGAGGGAATTTTCCAGTCGTCCTACCCGCAATGAATCAATTGAAATCAAATAATCAGTATAATATTTGGCTCAGCAAATATTTGTAATGGTCAAATCAGTTGCTCATTTGGTAACAGCCTTGTAGTTTTAAGATAGTTTTCTATATTAAGCTATTTTCATACATCTCTATATTTTACCTGTTCAGTTGGGATTTTAACATAAAAAAATTAATTTCAGTATTGACTTGCTTTGTCATTTGTTCTTATAAGACAGCCAAATAGACACATATAAAAACCATTATGTATCCTGAACACCTGTTCTTCTAACCTTATTCTTCTGGATGGAGCCAATTGACATGAGCAAAATGTATAAACATATAAATTGAATATAAATGATCTAAAGTGAATTAATGGTGATGAAAGCTACTGGGCTAGTCAGAAATCAAAGTACTTTCCTTATATTCTAAACATAAGAATTACTGAACTACACAGAGAATAAGATGGCAGGATATCTGAAGCAACATAGTATAGAATATTTCACATCACCCTTCTCAATTCCCTAAAAATCCAGATAACTGTGAAAGCTTTTTGTTACCATGTTGTAAAGTATAAAATAATTCAGAAAGACCTTAGTTATTTGGGTGATTATAAACATACTTTGGTGTTCTATTTTTCTGTTCCTATATCTCTTTATACTTTCCTCTATTATGGCTCTTAAAATGTTATCTTAGCATTAGTTTTAGTAAATAGTTATCTCTCTGCCCAGCCAAATTCTCTCCTGAAGCTTTTACCAAATCCCCACTACATGCCAGGCACTGTGCTAGGGTTCTGGTACATAGTTGATGCTCAATAAACATTGATTACAATGAAATCCTATGCAGGGGGGGGCTTAAAATCTCTTTATTCTGTCACCAATAAATTAGCATTATGGTGAAAGGAAAGACAGTTCTAATCTGAATGAATGAGGTGAGACACAATAGGTACCCAGAGGACTCAATAAATATTAATAGAATTAGTGAAGGCTCTTTTGAAAATTAAATCCCCTGAAAACTGCATTTTTATACACTTATTTATTGTGGTAGTTACAGTGCGCTCTAAGAAGAAGCAACTTAATACATAATATAATCATCTTCAGTGCAGTTAATTAATTCCAGATTTTATTACATTACTTGAGCTCCCTTACTACTTTAATCTCGTGATATAGGGAGATGGAAAATGTAGGTGCTACAAGTCATCTTGAGAGCCAAGGGGAATTATAACTTACATCTCAATTACAAGGCAAGGACTAATAAATGACTAGCTACTTGTGGGGGCTGAAAAAAAAAATGTTACAATACAAGAAAGCTCAAAGCACTTCAGAATTCGGAGACCAGCTATCTGAATTCCACAGTGGAGCAGAGGCAGGAGGGGAAGAAAAAGCATGGAGGGCAGGAGGCAGAGGGTGCCTTGCCAGTAACCAGGGCTTCCAGGAAAATGGTCAACTTATGCAAGAAATAAACCTGTCTTACAATGGACACGTTGACTGTCAGCGCCAAGGCCCGGCCCACTGGAAATCAGAGTTGCTGAAATATATGATTAGTGTTCTGTTTCATGCTCACTTTCATTGCCACACCTTTCGGTGGAGGTCATCTTTCGAGTCATTAAATAATCTTAGAGTGATATGTACACAGAAGAGTTTGTTCCTTATCTTTTCCATGTCACACCTGGTACTTTCCATGAGCTCTTTGTTCTTGTTTTAACAAAGTGTGTAAAGGTTGTTGTTTTTTTCTTTTTCCCTTCCCGATGACTTCATTTAACTCAGCATTTTAACCCTATATCAACCACAGTTGTTAGGGATGTCTCTCTACCTAGACACACATTAGTTGTTAACACATATAATACAGAAAAATTGTATTCTGATTTTAAACAACATATTCTAATTCGATCAGAGATTTTTCCTTCATAAACGCATCTAATTAAATTGCTACCCCTCCATTCCTTTGAAGTAAATATATTAATTCAATATTGCTCGGTAACCTAATTCTGATTTAACATTTTTTTGTGACACTAATGCACAGTGTTTTAAGTGAGGCATTATCAAGGTAATAAAGAAATTCATGTTATCGTCTGCCTTCATATATTTATAACAGAATATCATGTGATATGTACAATAGATTTTTAGAGATTAATATGTATCATGTGTATAGATTAATTTGTAAAACATATTAACTTGACTGATGTTCTCAACATTGACCACCTTAAGCTATGAGAGAGAGACAAGACAAATTTCACAGGTGAAAATGAAAAATTCCAAGACATTAGATGTCTTATCCGAAATAAAAATAAGAAGTGGCAGAATCTGGTCTAGAACTACAGTCCTTTAGACTCTTGCCCTTCTTGAAAAGCTCTTTGCTTCTGAGATACCTCACTGTGCTGGTTTTCTTCATGCTACTATGGCTTTACATCTGCTTTAAGGATCCCTTCTTTTTTTTACCTCAAATGTGGGCAGGACCTAGGGCTCAGTCCTTTGGTACCTTCTCCTCCTCACCCTCTAGCAGGTCCCATATACTATAAAAGCTTTGCATACCATATGTCAGTTGATAACTCCCAAACTCATATCTCTAACCTAGACCTCTTCCTTCAGTTCAGACTCATATATCCAACAGCCAGCTTGATAACACCTCTTTGGGTTTTCACAGCCATACCCAGATTAAAACGAATAAAACAAAATTTCTGGCATCCTCCCCAAAACTGGTTTCTCTTCTGATATTCTGTATCATGGGACATAGCTCCATTGGTCAAACAATGCCTTAATTTCCCTTTGCTTTTTTACCCTTGACATCTTACTCATAAACCTTGGATTTTCTTTCTCCCTCACAAATAAGTCTTAAATCCCTCTTCATCTCTCTATTCCACTGTCATCATTTTTGTCCCAGCCACAACCCCACTTCCAAAGAATATGCTACAGTTTTTCACTCTGAATCTTGCCCCATCAGACCAAATTTCTCCATACGGAAGCAAAAGTAACCTTTTAAAAGCAGAATCATGTTAAGATACATGCTGACTTAAAACTATAAAAGCTTCCTAGTAGATGTTTTAAATGTTTTAACTACTGATCAGTAACACATTCAACTATTTCTAAATAAATAAAGAATATAAAAAGACAGTGTAAAGCCTCCCTATCATCCTTGTTTCGCATCTACCTAGCTCCTCCCACCACCACAGACAACCACTGCTCCTCCCTTCTTATGCTCCATTACAAATATAATTGCAAGCACCTTGTCCTGGTTACTGAGCCCAGCTGGATCAGACCCTGCTGCTTCTCCACTCCCACCTTGTTCCTCCTCCTTCCCTATGCTCTACTCCCCTGAACTTCTTTGGTTTCATGAATTAGCCAAATTCTTTTCTGTACCAGTAATTTATCCACATTATTTTTGGAGGAGGAGAGGAGGTATTTTTTTGTTTTGTTTTCCCATTGACCTCCTCCGCTCCGCCTGCAATCCTCCCATGTGTTCAACATTCTACTGTCTGTGTCTATATATACATGTACATTTTCTGGTTAATCACTCCCCACCCACCCCACCCCTTCCCTCTGAAATTCATAAGTCTGTTCCATATTTCTATGACTGGATCTCTTTTACTCCTCCATTTATTTTGTTCATTAGAATCCACATATGAGTGAGATCGGGTGGTACTTATCTTTCTCTGACTGGCCTATTTTGCTTAGCATAATACTTTCCAGGTCCATCAATGGTAATGCAAATGGTAAAAGTTCTTTCTTTTTTACAGCTGCATAGTATTCCATTGGGTAAATGTACCACAGCTTTTTTATCCACTCATCTGCTGATGGGCACTTGGGCTGTTTCCAAATCTTAGCTCTTGTAAATTGCACTGCTAAGAACATAGGGGTTAATGAAACAGGGGCCACTGCATGGGAAAACATATGTGCTAATGATACATCTGATAAGGGATTAATTTCCAAAATATATAAGGAACTCCTACAACTTAACAAAAGGAAGACAAACAATCCAATTAAAAAATGGGCAAAGGACCTAAATAGATACTTCTCCAAAGTGGACATACAGAAAGCCAAGAGACATATGAAAAAATGCTCAAAGTCACTAATCATCCAAGAGATGCAAATTAAAACAATGAAGTTTCACCTCACACCTTTCAGAATGGCTACCATCAACAAATCAACAAACAAGAGCTGGCAAGGATGCCTAGAAAAAGGAACCCTAGTGCACTGCTGGTGGGAATGCAGACTGGGGCAGCCACTGTGGAAAACAGGATGGAGTTTCCTCAATAAATAAAAATGAACTTCCATTTGATGCAGTGATCCCACATCTAGGAATATATCCTAAGAAACCAGAAACACCAATCAAAAAGGATATATGCACCGTTATCCACATAATTTACATTAATTAGACCAACCCTCCCCTTTCTTCCATATTTTTCCTGTCTCTCTTCCATATTTTCCACATCTCTCTTCAAATGCCCTGTCTTGGCAAAGTAGACTCTCCTCTGTTGCTTATTTAGCGAGCTGATCGCAAGTTGTAATTATGTGTCAACTCATGTACTCATTCTCTGACCATCTCTTTCACTAGATGAGAAACTCCAGGAGAGCATGTGCTGCATCGATTTGTTTATCCTTCTGCCGCTGTTACACCTGGTCATTTAGAAGAGGGGCTCACTCTTACAGCTTAATGCATTTTAAGTAAAGTGAATTAATTAATACTTTCTGCCTATGTAGACATTGAGACTTTAATTAGAAATTTGCTGAACATTTATATGTACAGTTGCAGTGAAGCAGATTATACAAATTGATCTATAAAAGGAATTCTTCCAGCCTCCAAAAAAAGTGAGGAGGTGGGTTCTTATGAAAATTATGTGTTAAGGAATGTCATGTTTTTTGTTGTTGCTGTTGTTTTTTTATATTTTATTGATTTTTTACAGAGAGGAAGGGAGAGGTATAGAAAGTTAGAAACATCGATCAGCTGCCTCCTCCACACTCCCTACTGGGGATGTGCCCACAACCAAGGTACATGCCCTTGACCGGAATCGAACCTGGGACCCTTGAGTCCGCAGGCTGACGCTCTATCCACTGAGCCAAACCGGCCAGGGCGGAATGTCATGTTTTGTGCACAAAGTCCACTCTAGGCATAACAATATTCTATCTATATTCTTCAAACATAAAGGGCAAGTAATAAATACACATTTTCACATGACATCTTTCAACAATGTGTTTATGAATCTAAAGCCACCACATATAAAACTTTATGTATTGTAACTAAAGTCCTTTGTCATTGGTTGCTTTAGAATTTTCTTTTACTTAAACTCCTGCACATGCTATTACATTTTTAATCTAAATAAAGATACTAAGTCAATAAAAATTTAGGAAAAAACACTTTTACGTGTGAGTGAAGTGTTTATTTCTCCTTTCCTTTTAAAGGGGGTGGTGTCTCATGCTTTGTCCTGAATGAGCTTGTTATGATCAACTTTGTGAATTCCTTCCCCATAAAAGACACGTCTTCCCTCTCATCCTGAGCACGGCTGTACATCGAAGGACACTCCAGGCATTTCCCTTTCAGATCTCAAAAGGAAGTATTAATCAAACAAAAGATGGGAAATTATGACATTCAGCCACTAAGGTTTAACTCAAGTAGCCAAGTTTTAGTTGATCACAGGGTACAGGTGACTATCCATCAAATAAACCATCATAACACACATTAAAATGTCTGGGTTAATCAGGACAGAAGCCAAGAACAATATTTTTGCTGATGCTCAATAAAGACTACCAAAGGAATTCCCCTAAAACTGTGTTCTATAAACATGCAACACCTAAAAAATAATAACAGTATGAAAGGGGCTTTGTCTAATAGCATCTTGAACAAGGCAACGACACATTCTTTTGATGAAATACTAAATGGCTTAGATGACATGTGCAAGTTTAAATCGCAAAAATGTTAAAGTAACCTTGAAATGCAGTAAAATACAGGGTGTCCCCCAAAAATGTATTCACACATTGGAAAATTATAAAGGCAGTGTTTACTAAAATGCATTTCATTTTTCAAAATGTAATAGAATCAGCTGTTAAAGTGTGTATACATTTTTTGGGGGGAGACCCTGTATGTATGCAAATATATTTTAACCCTTTCAAAAGCACCACAGAATTTGACAAAACATCCAAAATACACTAAATAATGTTGCAGCATAAAATACTGATATCATCATATCCTCATTTCTTTTCCAACCCCATCTTCCAAAAATTAACTTCATCTGGAAATCAGTGACAATTACTTAGATAGAGGAACAGAAATCTGTAGGATATCAACTGAAAAAGAAATGTATTTTCTTTTCCTATTAGGATTCTTGTGGGGTTTTTTTTTTATAACAAGTACTAAAATGGGTCTTGTTTCCATATCTGCCTCAAATCTTGTTCCGGGCATATATAGCCACTGATACTAGAATGTGGGGTAGCTACGTTGAATTTTTGTTAGAGCATCATGATGTAAAAGATAAGGCAGCAACCTGAGAGTCCAGAACTTGAGTTTTGCCTCCCATTGTGCTAGCACATGACTCCACTGAGGCCATGTCATTTAGTCACCTTGAGCCTCAGTTCCCTCTCCTATAAAGTGAGGGTGTGAGCTTGATGATGTCTATATACTAGAGGCCCGATGCATGAAAATTCATGCAAGAGTGGGCCTTCCTTCCCCTGGCTGCTGGCACCGCCTTCGCTCAGGCCCGGAGCCACCTTTCTGCCTTCCCATGCTGCCCAGAGGCCCTGAGTGGCTGGGGCAGGAGGAAAGCCTGCATCATCGCCATGGCGATGACACAAGCGTCCCGCCCTAGGTGCCTTCATATGCAAATTAACCCGACATCTTTGTTGGGTTAATTTGCATACTCACTCCTGATTGGCTGGTGGGCATTGCAAAGGTGTGGTCAATTTGCATCTTTCTCCTTTATTAGTGTAGATGGTTCTATGGAGAGCTGTACACGCAGCCATATGATCACCACAAGGCAAACTAAATACCCCAGAATACTGTACATCAGGGTCAGGAGAAGAAGCCATTCCAAACAAGGGGCTGCTGATGGCTTCAAACCCCTTTTCCTTTTTACATTCACTGAAAAACTAACAATACCTCTAGTACTCTGGAACTTTCTATAGCTACTAGATATAACCAAAACATTCACAAGATTCACTTGGGAAATTCTGCAATTAATTTCTCAATAACATCATATGAGGTTAAAGACATTTTATTTCTATTAGAAAAATATCTGTAGTGTTTTACACATGTCATATATTAACATACATTCAACATTCGTTCCATAAATATTGGCCAAGCACCAACAATATGCTAGGCACTATCTATACAAAGTAAAAGCACCCAGGCCCTACCCTCAACTCACTTATATTAGGTTGGTCTTATAAAATTTCTGACACTCAACCCTTCATGACTCTCAAAATTGAGATACAATTTCATGTATCTCAACCTAATCGTTTTATAGTAAATTGTATCATCACACAGATTAATCCCTAAAATTACCATCAGCATTTTGGAAAGTCCCATAAATTCTGGAAAACCGTTATGATCACATAGTGATTACCTAGAGAATTTCTTAACAGGGATTTTTGTTATTTACTTTGTGTGTATGTTTTTTGGGGGAGGGCGGCATCTGTTGTCATTGTATTTGGAAACATGCATTAATATTTATTCAATTCTTATGCATTTGTTCCAATGTCTTTTCCATAACCAGTTACTAATTGACTGATCTACAATCTCTTCAGCATTAGTTACTTATAATGTATGCATGCACACACATGTGTGCACATGAGATACTTGTTCCCTTTTCTAATCTTAAGGCACTCTTTATTTTCATGGAACAGACATAGCTATATCCTTTTCATCAAAGCTTGTTTCCCTAACAGGATTTTACACCACTTGGGAGAAGGATGGGAGCCTATGGTTCTCTGTATGACCCACAGTCTTTATCCCTGGGTCCTTGCATACAGGAGATACAACATATAGTAATATCCAAAAATGAAAACCATGGAGCCCTGCTGGTGTGGCTCAGTGGGTGAGCATCAACACATGACCCAAGAGGTGTCAGGGCACATGCCTGGGATGTGGGCTCAATCCCCAGTAGGGAACATGCAGGAGGCAGCCAATTGACGTTTCTCTCTCATCATTGATGTTTCTATCTCTCTCTCCCTCTCCCTTCCTCTCTAAAAATAAAATGATAATAAAAATAAAACAGACATGGAAAACCAGATATTACAATTCTTGCCAACCATACTACTATTTGTGACATGCCATAGCAGCAACAGTCATATTACATTCTAAAGTCATTCTTTACAATGACTAAAGATATGATCACAGTACCACAACATTTAAGTTCTTGATATATCTAGCACCTTTGAGAGCTTTGTGCATTGCACAATAAGTACATCTGGCTATGCCAATTAGTACAAGTAAATTTCCAGCTTTGCCTAAGAAAGGAAAATATTTGTCAGGAAAATGAATAATAAGGTTTGCATTGTGATACAATAAGGGAAAAGCTTGGTAAGTTTATACAAACACCTCAGAGAGTTCAAAATATCCAATCACAGTTAGACTTTCTTTAAATGGAGCTTTCTCTCAAACAAATAGCTGAAAATATCCCAATTTTGAATAGCTGTCTTAAAATTTGAATACTATACCTATCTAAGCAAAATCGAAACACTTCCCCAAATGATTAGCATGTAGTGCACATATCACTCGCTTCACAGTGCAAGAAATGTCAAATGGCTCTGGAGACAATGCCACGCTTTCCTGTACAGTGCAAACATATTTCTTCTTGAGACACAGTTTACATAATACAGGAAATGGCTTCATCTGGTTCCTGGTCTTTTTGATCAAGTCAAAAGCCTTAAAGGAAAAAAATGTTTCTTTTACATTTTACTTTTTTTTTTGGACTTTTGTTTTTCACAATTTATATTTCCCTAAATTGAAACTAGGACCTGGACAGATATGGAGAGCAACGTGCTCTAAGAAATACTTACCAAAAGGCAAGCTCGTGACCTTTATCATGAGTTCCACAGGTGGTCAAAAAGAAAAAGCAAAGGGAAAAAAAATAAGCCCATGATTCAGGAAAAGTTGATTCCACAGTTTAAGATAAAATGTTCACTTCAAAAAATATATATAAAATCAAAGGCCTAAAGGTAGGAACTACTTGGAGAGTTTTAGAAGCAAGGAGGTCACTGTAGCGGCTAAGACAGAGGAGGAGGTGGAAAGAGAGATTAGGTCAGAGGGGAATTGGGCCCGGACCAGGGGGGGCCTTTGGGGCCTTGTTGAGTGTTGTAGGGACTTTGCATTTACTCTGAATGAACTGGGAAGCCCCTGGAGCAGAAGAGTGAAATGACCTAGGTTCGTAATCAGTCACCTTGGCTGTAACCAGGAGAACAGATTATAGGACAACAGCAAAGGTGGAAATGAGGAGACCAATTAGATATCATCAGGCCAGAAATGATGGTGATTAGACCAGGGTGTTGGAAGTGGCAAGAAGCAAATAGATTCTAGATCTATTTTGACTAATCCTTACCTGAGGACACTTTTTTCATTGATTTTTAGAGAGAGTGGAAAGGAGGTGGGGGAGAGAGAGAAAAACATTGATGCCAGAGAAACACACCAACTGGCTGCCTCCCACACATGCCCCAACCAGTGCCAGGGATCGAACCTGCAACCCAGGCATATTCCCCTGACCGGGAATCCAACCCAAGTCCCCTTGGTCCGAAGGCCAATGCACTAACCACTGAGAAAACTGGCCAGGGCTAGGTTTATTTTGAATAAATGAACTGATGTGATTAAATGATTAATTTGATGTAGGTGTGAGAGAAAGAGAAGAGACAAGATAATTCCAAGATTTTGGGGTTGTTTTTTTTTGTGTGTGTGTAAGGGGTGGCGGGGCGGGGGAGTTTACCTGACTGCCTGAAAGAATGGGGAAGAGTATAGAAGAAGCAGATTTGGGGAGGGAGGGGAAAATCAAGGATTGAATCTTTGACATGAGTCTTTGAGTCATGATAATAGTGTGATGCCTGTTAGATATCCACATGAAAATGTAATTTGGAAGTTGTATCTTCAAGGCTGAAATTAAATAAAGATGTCTAAGATAAAGATATAAATTTGGGAATCAGCATGTAGAGCTGGTATGGAAGCTGTGAGATTGGAAGAGGTCCCTGTGCCAGAGAAGGTGTATTAACAGGGATGAGAAAAGAGCCAAGTACTGAGCCCCAAGTGCTCCAATACTTAAAGGGTAGAAAGAGAACAAGGGAACAAGGAACGAGCAAAAGATTCAGGATCAACCAGTAAAGTAAAAAGAGAAGCAAGACTAAATGGCTGGCAAGAAATCAAGTGACTAAGATTTTTCAAAAAGGAGAAGATGATTAACTGAGTCAAATTCTAAAAGTAAATTGAGTAAAGTGAATCCTGGGCTTGACCACTGGATTTGGGAATATGGAGGTCACTGATGGCCTTTACAAGAGAATCTCTTTGGTGAGATGAGATATGAATGAGAGAGAAAGAGAAACCATAGGTTACAGTGGTTTCTCTAAAGAGGAGTAGAGAAATAATGCAATAACTGGAGTGGTAAGTGGAATCAAGAGAGGTTTATTTCTAAATATGTAATACTTATAGTGTATTTATATGTTGATAAAAATGATCAAAAAAAAGAGAAAATCTGGTGGTGCTGCACAGAGAGTCAAGAATTGCTGGACTATGTGTACAGGTAGGTGAGGGAGACAGGATGGGATCCAGTACACAAGGAAAGGAGTTCACCTTAGATTAGAGCAAGGACATAAGAAGCAGGGTGATAGGAGAGAAGGCAGAATGAGAGGTGACAGATACAGGAGACTGTCAATTTGGTGGTGTGGCACATAGACATTCTAGTTTCTCAGTAAAATAACAAATATGGCTATTGGCTGATAGTGAAAAAGAGAGGAGGTATGGGAGTTAAGGGCAATAGAAGGTATAAAATAGCTTCTATAGAGTGAGTTTTTGTGTGTCCCCCCACCCCAATTCATATGTTGTAACCTAATCATCAATGTGATGGTATTTGAATATGAAGGCCTTTGAGGAGTGATTAGGTCATGAGTATGAAACCCTCATGAATGATTTTAATATTCTTATATAAGAGGCCCAATAAAGTTTCCTTGACCCTTCTTCCACAGGAGGACACAGCAAAAAGATGCCCATCTATGAACCAGGAAGCAGGCCCTCACTAAACATTGAATTGTCTAGTCCCTTGATCTTGAACTTCTAGCCTTCAGAGCTGTGATAAATAAATTTCTATTGTTTATAAGCCACCTAGTAGATGATATTTTGTTATAGCAGCACAAATAGACTAAGACAATAATTCTTTAGGAATGGCGTGGAGACATAGTAGGTGGAGAGTTGGATTTAAGTAGGGTTTGGGAACCGGGCAATTGAGAAAAATGAGAATTGAAGTATATGCGAAAGACTATTCATAAATGATGGGCAAAACTGGTTAAGAACACTCAGCCAGTAAAATCAATCAGGACAGTCACTGATCCAGAAAAAAACTTTGTTCTATTAAGCCACAGATCTTTTGGGGTCTATCTGTTACTGTACCCTAACCTAACATAACTAATTTAGATTATAAGGTTCTTTATGACCCAGTCTCATTCATTTTTTAGTTCTTATTCCCTGTGATCTGCCTCACAAACTTAGTTATAGCTTCTTAGAACATCCAGAGCTTCCTCATCCTGTCCCCTTCATCAGCTCAGCCCTACTATGTCACTTCTATTCTTTGGCCATTTTTTCCACAGTTATTTTATTGATCACCTCCTCATATGGGCCAAGCATGAACTGACCACATTGCACAAGTGAATATCTTCCCCATAAACACCTACACAGTGACTGCAACATAGCACTTATTTGTGTATAAATAAATACATAAACTCTCAACCATGAGTCCATCCATAATCATTTATTTCTACCAGTGAGGTGTGTTAAGAGAAAAGGAAATTTATATCACTTGCATAGTTCATAGGTCATTCCTCCATCCATGCTCCACTCCAATATAACACTCTCAATTAATTAATTTTAATTACTGTTTAATAAGTTAAAATTACTGCTTTCTAATTTCTTTTTATGTTGATTTTCATTCTTTTAATAATTCTCATAACTACCTTTTGATAGGAAAGTGTGAGAAGTGAACAGAGAGAGAATAGTAAAAGATAGCCAAGAAGGCAATGAAAGGAAAATAAAGGAATGGGACAGAGTCAGAGGGGAAGATATGGAAGAAGAAATGGGGATAAAGTAAAAAAGCATCAGTGGCAAAAATGAAGTGAGAGGAAAAGGCAAAGAGAAGATCACAAGGAATGGAAATTAAAGGAATTGCTTACAAAGCATGAGTTGAGTGCAGAAATTTGAGGAATAAAAGCTGGAGAATTCTGGCAATTATAGCAATCCTCTAAATATTGATGAATATTTTAGTAGTAACAATGGGCCCTATTTACTGAGCACTTACTATGTGAAAAACACTATGCAGGAACCTCTACTGTTAGCATGCCTACAGTACCCTCACAACTACTATTATTACCCTCACAACTACTAATATTACCCTCAAACACACAATGAGTGGGATTGCTCCTGTGCCTCAACTCCAAACCCACCAATGTTCTCCTCCCCCCCCCGCCACCCTATGGCTCATCTCTTCTTTGCCCATGCTGCTTGTGCAATCAGGATATGCAGATCAGGATGTATTCTGAGCCAGCTGACAAGATCTCAAATGATATCTTCCATCCTTCCCCGGCCAAGTCCAAAGGAAAACTGAGGAGGGAGACTTGAGGAGCTGCTGGGATCAGCCCTGTGCTCCTTGACCCCAAGGACCTGAATGTGAAGCAGATGGAACCCAGACACTCATCCAAGACTCACTGTCCTGTTTGGCTCTTTTGACACTTCATTTGGATATATCTGTTTATTCTTTTAAAAATACATTTGTGCTCACAAGTTGGAAACCGAAGTTCACAGACAGAATCCTTTTCTAGAGATGTTCTGCCTCCTTCTGAGAGAGGATGGGAAAGAGAAGAATTCGACCAACTAATTGATGTCTGGAAGAAAAGTTATCAGAAAGCTCAGAGCCTTGTGTGTCTTTGCATGTAAGGCCTTTGGACAAAATTTTCTGGACGTGTACATATCAGGAATAACAAATTCATGACCATATACTACCCTGTGTTCCTCCAGCATCAATAGCAATCACTGTTATCTGATCTCAACAAATTCCAACTGAGCCAGAAGAGAACCTCAGAATTCTTCACCACACATTACTCCCTACAGCAATTAACAATAGCTGATAATGAGTACAGGATGAAAATAAATTTGTGATTCCTGGTACAGACATATCACTAGATATAGCCCAAGACATCATAAATTGCCTAACACAGGCAAGGTCAAACATGAACTCAAATGTTTAACACTAAAGTCGTTTGTTCTTTGGTCAATAATTATTTTCCCAACATATTGAACAATAGCCTGTGCTGTCTTAATTAGAGTTTTAGGACTCACTAAAAAAAAAAAATGGCACATTTACATTGAGAAATGCTAATCCTTCTGTAATTCACAGTAATTTTAAGGCCTGACCAGGAAATGGAAAACTTTTTGACAGGGTCTGGGCTTAAAGCCATGGATGGCATTTACTGTTTAGTGTTGTATAATTTACAAACTTCTGTTCTTTCAACAACTGCTCAGCGAATGAAGTTGCTAAGTAAATATACAGCTCAAAAACAACGCAGAAGAGCTAACCCACCCGTCACATCATGCACAAAGGTGGTGGCCCAAAACGGGAAGATGAAGTGCATGCACTGCCTGCCAAAAACAACCAGATGCTCAACCATCTCATTCTTTTCAAAAAATGGAAGTTCCCTAGGATGCCTCAATGAACTCAAAATCTTTTGATTCCATGAGTGAAATGCATTTGTGGCTGACACAGTCATATCAACGAAGTTTGATGATTTGATTTTATGTCTAGGACTCTTAAAATCATGAGGCATAGGGCACAAAGGTCACCCAGACAGGAGGTTGCATGTACATTCACACATGTCAGACATTTTCTACTTAGAAGAAATATAATTTTAATCAAGTCTTCATTATTACATGTTCCAGTAGTAAAGAAAAAAAAATCCTACACATTATCCCTCATTTACATCTATCTCAGAAGTCTCATAACATTGGCAGTCAAGATATTTAATAAATTAGATTCAAAAGGGCATGATCCCAGGTATACAGAAATGAAGTTAACTTTTGCCCCAGTACCAGGGAATCTTACAAAGAATTTATTAACTTACTATGGTCCTCAAAGCGACAGGCCTAAGGATGAAGATTTTAGTGATATCAACAATATTACCTATTTAGGCTGTTGGAAAAGTTTCATTTTCTTTATAGAAGTTCTCTGCCAATTCTTGCATTAAAGTTGAACAAATCACTGGAGTGATAACATTCAAAATATACTGGCTTAGGAAATTAAATTGTGCTAAGAAATTTTTTTAATTAAAAGTCTTCAAAAGGTTAAACAGCATTAGAATATGTGGCTGGGAATTTCTTGTTAACATGACAATCATTCTATGACACTCCAATTAAGGTTAATATCCTGGAAAAAGAATTCCTTTTGTCAACTGGTGGTCTGTGACTTGAGACTTCGCTGAAAGGCTTCACTTGAAAAGGCTATGAAAACATCAGCCACTGATCCAGAAGTTCTCAGCAGCTCAGAAATGCAAGGTCATCCATAATTGTCTCCATCTTTCTTTACTCTCTCCAGAGTATAATTACTTCAAGAAACAAAATCCTGGTTTATTTTACTGAAATCCAGAAACTCACTGCTTATACAGCAACAGCCACTTCCCTTATCCCTGGTTTAAATATCCGTAACTGTCACCACTGCCAGGTATATTCGACAGGACAATGCCTAACCCTTAGTGGGGCCTCATTTTCAGAATCTGCATATTTTTAAAATATCAGCTCATCAGTCTTTAGTTCCTACAATGAATTGGTCATATGAAAACAGATAGCAACATTTGCTTGGAAAAAAGGGCGATAAAATAGGGTGGTGGAAAATAATAGGATCCATTTGGGAAATTAGAGCCTCAGCCCATCCTTTACTAGTTGTGAAAAAGGAGAAAAATCCTTCGATGTCTCTTCTGCCCTGTGTGAAAGTGGGGGATATGATTCCTACCTCACAAGGCTGTGGCGTTTGTTAAAAGAAATAACATGGGTAACATTACTATGGGCCTGGGGTCTATAGAGCCTCAACACATTAACTGTCTCGGTTAAAAAGATGAGAGTCAGGAACTATTTCAAGAGTATAATATGATCTTAGGCCAGGAAAGGGAGTTTATAAATCAGCTAGCCAGAACCCTTCACCTGTCCAGAGGATTCGGCAGGTAGGAGGTCACTGAGTGACCTTCACCAGAGCATTTGCAGAAGAGCGGTGAAGACAAGAACGGCATGAGAGGAATAATGGGAGGTAAGGAAATGGAGAAAATGGATCTGGACAATACTTTCCAGAAACGTGTCTGTGAAGTGAAGGACAGAGAAATGTGGGATTGGGCATGGGTTTTGGAATGTATGTGACTGCTGGGTGTCTTTAGGATGGGAGAGTTAGAGCACTTGCATGGCTGAAGTTCAAGGTCAGATATAAATAGGAGGACCATATAATTTATCAGCCAAACCAGACATTTTTATGCTATTAAAGTGGATGCTATTAATAATTATGCTGAGACAATAGGGATAAACTGGAACTGTCCCAGGCCAACCAGAGTCTGGTGACCTTAAGCATAAAGGGAGATGTTGAAGATATACTGGGGAAGCGGGGAGGGGGGTGAAGGAGGGACACAGTAGTGGAGCAAGATCCCTGAAGAGGAAGAAAAGAGCGGGATCTGAGTAGAGGCATAGTTGGTAGGGGTAAGAGAGAAATAAAAAGTTAACTGTTTCCCATGTGCCAGACACAGATAAAAGGAAGCTGTACCCATATTCTCAGAGAACTCGCAGTTTAGTGCACTGATTATCATGATGGAGAGAAGAGGAAGAGCATGAAATTATCCACCGGGAGAAAAACATGTGGTATTCACTTTCAAGAAAATGTCCAAGAATTATTTTTCTAGTTGTAGTTTGAAAAGCATAGTCAATATAATAATTCAGTTAAGAACTTATATGCATAAATGCATAACCCATGGACACAGACAATAGTATGGTGAAGGCCTGGGATGGGGAGATAGGCTAGAAGTGATTGATGGGGAGGGGGGGACATCCATATTTTCAACAATAAAGATAAATTATAATTCAGTTGCATTTTTTTTTTGCTTTCTTTATTGGCCACATATTTAATTTGAAATTTTAAACATTTGAAAGAAGTTATTTTCAGTAGTTTTTGTTTTTGCTAGACTATAGCATTGGGAAAATAGTCAATTATATCATGGTTACTATGTAAGAGGCCAGATAGGTACTTGAACCATAAGAGAGACCACTCTGTGAAATACATGACTTTCTAATCTCTTCGTTGTACATCTGAAATTAATACAGAATAAAACTGAATATAAAGTGTAATTGAGAAAAAAATTGGGATTTACCAAAGCTCTGTTTCCTAAGGTATGTTATTTTTCAAAGTACATGTGTTCATGATGTATATCAGGGGTCCTCAAACTATGGCCCGCGGGCCACATGCAAATACAAATATTGTATTTGTTCCCGTTTTGTTTTTTTACTTCAAAATAAGATATGTGCAGTGTGCATAGGAATTTGTTCATAGTTTTTTTTTAAACTATAGTCTGGCCCTCCAACGGTCTGAGGGACAGTGAACTGGCCCCCTGTTTAAAAAGTTTGAAAACTCCTGATGTATATTATATACAGAACTAATTTTTGTATACTATAAGAAAAATTCTTCTTCAATAAACTTCATGAAAATTAAATAATAAGAAAAAAAAATCTTTTTAGAGAAGAATTTTTAAAAAATGGTTCAGAGATTCTGACTGACACATGGAAAAATAGCTGTCCTTTAGTGAGCACATATTATCTTCCAGGTTCTGTGCTATATTATACATAATATATATGAGCCCATAGTCTATATATATCACACCCACCCTCCCAATGGCTCAGGTATAAAAGAGCTCAGCAAATGTCTGTGAAATTGCAGTTGAGTGACCGCCTTCCTACCTTGGCAGGGCTGTATTGACTAACAGGAAACACACCAGATTTAAAGCACAGACTCATTGTCAAATCCCTTCACAATGGCCCATGGGGTCATTTTCTGGTAAGTTATTTAGCACCTCAGAGCCCTAGATTTATCATCAAATTATTTGTCAGGTTGTTTATAAAATTATTAAAAATATTTTAAATATATGTATGTTTATATTCAATAGAATATTTTGCTTATTTTATAAATACCCTGATAAGTAATTTGATCAGAAGCCTGAAATAAGAAATTATACATAGGTTATATGTAATATGTAATTAAATTATACATAGGTTATAAGTAATTTGATCAGAAGCCTGAAATAAGAAATTATACATAGGTTATATAGAGAGAATGTAGAACATAAACACATATATTTAAATATTTTTATTAATTTTACTAATTTTATAAACAATCTGACTATTTGGCGAGACATCTGCACACACTGCTGGCATTTGCTGAGCCCCTTTATACCTGAGCCATTGGGAAAATGTACAGTCTGTAAGTTTTATGCTCAAGAAGTTAAGCTTACTGGAGAAAAAAAATCATAAACCATTAAATTAAGAGTAAACTATGAAATGGTAAGTGGAGTAGAATAAGTATTTTTGAATACAAAGGAAGAGTTTAAATCTGGTTTCATTGGCTTAATCTGATCAGATAATGTGTCACAGAAGAAAAGGCATGTAAGCAAAGCCTCCAAGAGTGGGGCAATGATTTTTCAGGGAGGTGGAATGGGTCTGTATGTGGTCTGGTGGAAGGTGGTCAGAGGAAGACTTGGGGAACACTCTAGCAAGATACAAAGAGGAGGTGAGTGTTATTAAACACAAAGTATGGAGCTAGAGGAGGAGGAGGAAAGAGCAGAAGAGATATTATTGAAAGGAAAAGGTAAATACAGCCCTAATGGTTGCTATCTTAATTCAATACCAAACTCATGAAATTTCTTTCTGTAGAAAATGGAGACACTGAAGGTTTTTTCCAATTTCCAAGCCTGTCCTTCCAGAGTGGGGATTATTGAGGGCCAGTTTCTCCAAGTATCTTCAACTTTCTTTACATGATCTCACAAAACAACATTGGCCTCTCCACGTGTGGAACCCCCCCGTCAGCACAACCACTTATTTCTGAGCTAAAAGAAGACATGTGACTTTCTGAAAGTGCAACATGACACCTAGATTTTGCAGGAGGATTAGCTTGGTCTATTGTGTGCTTCCTCTTAGGGGGTGCTGAGAGTATTTCTTACTCTACTCTGTTATCTGGCCCACATATTTTTCTTCTCCACTCTCTACTAGGATGTGATGAAACTTGCCAGTAGAGGTATAAAGATAACTAACACCTATCTCACAGGAGTAGGGATTAGGTAGAAAGGCTAACAGGCAATCTTATCTTACATCCACAAGGAGGATCTAGAGCTTTGTCTTTTGTATACTGCTTTAATTCCCTTATCCATGTGTCCCTCTGACAGCTCACTACACTAATCCCTCAACAAGTTCCAGGTATAAGGAGCTGCCTCATTAAAAACACTTGAAAGCTCTTTCTCCCAAGCTGACCACAACTGACCAGGGTGAAATCAACTGATTTTGACTTGTGTCTGGCACTTGGGAAACAGTTAACTTTTTTGTTTCTCTCTTCCCCCTACCAACTATGCCTCTACTCAGATCCCACTTTTTCTTTAAGAAGTGAAGTATCATATGGTTTATTCTTTCCAGAAGAATGTTTCTCCATCCTAGAAAAAAATTCTTAAAAACAGCAAATGCCAATGAATGGCTATGAAAGACAGATGATACCAGATTCATTCATCAGGAAGCTTGTACAACGATGGATCATGTTTTAAGAAAAAAGAAATGGTTCTGCATGAAAACATATAATATTCTGCATCCAACCTGATAGGTCCCAGACATGCAGAGTCATCATATGAATTCAGACACATACATTTGCAACCAAGATAGGAAGAGCTACTGTCCCTAGGATCCATCTTGACCTCATAAGTAACTGGTTGAGGAGTTCAGAAACCAATGGTCAGTCAAGGGTCATCACCTCTGTACCCTCTTCTTCCCCTAGTGAAATACAGTCATTAGAAATTCACCAGTGAATGTTGGATTGCATAGCCACTGGATCTATCTTTCTGTATCATGTAAGTGCAGAGGCATTTGGAGAGCTTATGAATTAGAGGAGAGACAAACAGACAAACGAGGGAGAGATATTCTAATAGTCGGTCAAGATCTCAATGGTATACCCAGAAATTAATTTATGGCAAGAATGATGTATTTCAGTAAAAGAACATGTAACTGTTTATCAAATATGACCACAGGCCCTCTGCCTAGGAGGCCACCAAAGGACCTGCATGCTGCCTCTGCGCCCTTCCTTCAGACAATGCATCCTTGTTCCGTGGCCTCCCAGCTGTGACAGGCATGATAAAAATGGAGATTGTTTTTATACCCTATGTGCTGTTTCTGCACTGACAGCAGCATGGTTATTCGCCAAATTATCAGGGTCTGTTGGCATTTTTATAAATAAAGCGCTGGGTTTTGACAGTAATCTGTGCAGGGAGGCCTTGGAGGATGGACAAAAAATGTCTTCTTTCCCATGCAGAGGAAAAAGGTCTCCTTGGCTATGTTTCAGCACACTGAAGTTTCTTTTGACCAAAAGGCAGCCAGGAGCACAGCTATGACATCAGCCCAGCCAAAGCCCTGCTCTCTCCAAAAGGATACAGGAAAGTATTTCTTTCCTCCATGGCTTGCAGGAATGTGTTCCTGGGGCTTCCTGAGTTATACAAGGAGGATTTTATTTCACTAGAGTAGAGCCCTGGGGGTAGATGGGGAAAGAGTGTGGAAGCGAAGGTTCGGTGAACTCCCACAGTGTTCTGATCGTATAGAAATTGTTTCGTTTCATCCTCACAATAACCCTGGGAGGTGGGTATTATTGTTCCCAATTTACAGGCGAGGAAACCATGTCCACTCTGGTGTGGTTACTAACGCTCTGTCCACAGCGATCCGCCCAGAAGTAGTCAGAGGTATAAGGAGTGTCAAAGTATAAGAAAGGGAGACATGCATTTTTCCTTTTAAATAAAATCATTTTTTGTGGCTAAAAAATTTCAGGCACATGCTCTGTGGTATATATTTATTATCTGTCTTGTCAAAAAATATTCGACAGTTTTTGAACTATTTTTATAGACAACATCTCTCAAAACTTCATTTATGAAACCCACTGAGAAGGAGTTAAGACTTAATTATTATTTGACAGATGAAAAAAACGGACCTGAGAGTTTAGGCAAAGTGCCAAAGTCACGGCTAATGAGTAAAAGAAAAGGGGCTCGGTGCAGATCTGACTCTTCTCCCCTGGTGCAACATCTTCCACTTCACTCTGCTTCTCTCTTACTACTGAGCATGACAGAAACCCAAAACCAGAACTTTCCTGCTCCTGGTGCAGAAGGGGAGGTGACAATGGGCTGGGGCTCACTCCCCTCATGCAGTTTGCCAGGAGGAACTTGTTCTGACAATTAGAAGAGTCAACTTCGGGGACTTTTTACTGAGGGTATTTCCACAGCCTCTTCTCTACCACTCTCGTCCCTTCTCTGCCAACTATCTTATCCCGGTAAAGTCAAGGCACACTTGGTACAGATGCAAGTGACCTTGCAGACAGTGGCTCCTACAGTTAGTTACAGCACTTCCCCATACACAGCTCATATATTCCAGGCACTAAATTCAGAATGATCAATACCAGAGCACGGGGTCCCACCTAGCATGGCTTTGAAGATTCCTATACAAACAGTGGAAAGTCTTCCCTGGGCTTCTGGGCAGGGGATAAACAGAAGAACACCAGAGTAACAGTGTGGCAGCAGGCCATCCACAAAACGGGAGCCCGACTAAGGGTCCAGTTTGTTTCACTTGTAGAAGGAACCCTTGGATGCCTTCCAGCAACCACTGGAATCTGGGTGGGATGGTCTTTGGGCCAGTGGGTTACTGTTCTGCTAGCCAAATTCCAAGTGAATGTTTACAAACTCTGCTTTCCACAAGAGGATTCGGAAATACTGCGCTGAGGCCATGATATAATAGCTGAAAAATAAAATCTCTCCCTCAGCAGCACTTTTTAAGGTGCCTTTAATAATTCAATTCATCCCCTTGAAAGGATAAATTCAGCGCTGTTGGATAGTTTAGGATAAACGTGTCTGATGGGCGTGTAAAGCCCCAAGACATTCTACTTTACAGCACTCTAACACCAACAAATCTTGACTATGAACTGAGACACTGTTGGAGAAGATGGAAAATTGAGTTCAATGCTAACTTGGTTTTTGATCCTTCGAGAACACTGAACGCACTGTATCAACTAACATATACAATCTTCTGACATCTGAGTGGCTGTATTTCCTTTCTAGAAGTTGGCTGACAACGTCTGCTGCTCCTTTTAGCTTCTCTTTAATAAAAGAAGTAAAATAACTACTTTGGATGTTATTTATGATTGGGTCTGGGGGTGATAGTTGCCAGATGTGAGATACTTCATGTAAACCATTGAACGGTAAAGATCCCTGAAGTTGCACTGATTTCTACAGAGCAGAAATAAAAACCAAAGGGGAAAAAACACACCAAAAAAACAAAACACTGAGCCTTTCAAAATGTGCAACACTAAATTCAGTTCATTAACCCTACGGGCCAGACCTGGACTAGGCACTGGAGGTGAAAATAGGATGAAGGTGAGCTAGAAGTGGCTCAGAGGCCAGTAAAGGGCAGCCTGGCACAGTAATGGCCACACCAACAGTGTGTGCCAACAGTGCTGTCGGAGCCCAGAGGAAAAAGAGCTTCAGGCTCACGTTGGAGGTAACACTTGAGCTATGCTCTGAATGATGAATAAGATTTTGTTGAGGCTCTATAGAGGAGAGGGGAGGAAGGACCCTCTAGGCAAAAAACAGCATAGGTGGAACATTAGAAGAGAGAATAGATGCTCTTGAGGATAAGGGGAAATATTCTACTCAGAAGGAAAAAAAATGATATTGCCTGAACCTTTACAGTTTGTTGTTTTGAAAAGTATATTAATTTCAGATGTAAAAACATTTTCCTTGTGTACAAGTAAATACTGTAATTGAAGTGACAGAGTAGACATGTAGAATTTATTATCTGAAAGAAAATCTAATCAATAAGTATTTCATTTTGAGAAGTTAATGAAATATTAAGGCGAGAGTGGCCTTTTAAAGCTTTGATTTTTAGATTCGGAAAAAGAGCTTAATTTTCAGTGACAAGGTCACTACTGGTTGAATAGTCTCCCCTTGCTTCCCACAAAAATGACAGTTCTCTCATTTTTAAATTATTTATTAAAATCAGACTTCACTAATCAGAGTTTATTTAAACTTTTTCTATAGATCAGCAAATTAAAATCATGTGACCTTTGTTATTTCTGCCAGTTCAAAAGGGGGCATTAAAGTACTTATGTGAAATGAAACATTAATTTCATGAAAGTGTTATTGGTGTGTAACAAAACCTTTTCTTCTCAGTTCATGCTAATTAATATGCAATGCAATAAGTACACATGTATTTAATACTATTATCATCAAGGAAGGGCAGAGGGTTCAAGTCATTGTAAAGGACAATGTGGGTATATTTTATCTCCTGCTAATTAGCAAAATTAGATGAGCTTCTGGAAGATTATTTGAAAGCAAAGGTTTGCCAAGCCTACTTTCAATAAGCAGTTTTTATGCTCCCAATAGCCTAAGACTCAACTCTTAGATGACAAAAATAAATCTTTGGGTACATCCATCATGGTTAAAGCAAGCCACTTCCAAGGTCAGCTATAGGGTCAGAGACAAAAGGCGTGCCAAATAGCCACATATGCAAAACCATAGACATCAGCTCATCTGAAACAAATACTCTACCTCGCAAAAAAAATATATACATATATTTACTTACTTACATTTATGATATTGATTAATTTGGAGACATTATGAAAATTGTGTATCTTTTTGCTAATTGGATGGTATCTTCCCTAGAAGTTTAAAAAAAAAAAAGCATAAAAGCTTTGACTGGTATTTTTGCCAAGATCTAGGTCAGGGAGTAAAGTGCATACATCTTCGGCAAGGTATCTAATGCAATAGACATTACATACACAATCTATCATTAGTGAGGCAGTCCTTTCAAAAGGATGTCTTTGCTAAATAAATGTGTCCTCATAACAGCAGCCTTTGAGAAGCAGACATGTGCTGATCCTATATACTATACACCTTCTTTGAAGCCCTTAACTACCTCACTTCAAAAACATGTCCTATTTTAATTATATCATCCTGGTATGTGAGAGATAAGGTGATTTCTCTACTTCCTGGATCAAAAGGAACAGCAGGATTAGACAGAAGCAGCACATCAACTATCATATTAGCTGTCTCTACATTACAACAGTTGAACATTTTCTGTCCAGGCCACAACCCTCTCTTCGGTGTGTATGAGGAAGTTTCTGCACTTTGTTTGACCCGACTGAACTTTGTCACACTGCCTTCTCACCACCCCTGCTGAAGCAAACCACTAAATCTTACCAACTATCTCTTTGTTGTCTCTTGTATGTTCCCAGCCCCTCCTTCCAATCTTACCAAGCCAGTTAAGTTGCACTTTTCACCTTCTCTGTTGACATAAAATGAAGTAACTGCATTTATTTGAGTATTGACTGCACATTTTGTCAACATCTCAAATTTTATAAGTCAACTAGATCATGTTTCAAGGCAAAGTCCTAAAATTTCATAGCTCATCTCTATTTGCTTGCTTAGAGCAAAGTAACGAAATGAAAAACTCAAAACTCTAGAGAAAGTTTGTTTAGTCTTGTCATCATATAACTAAACTAAATTATTCAGCACCGTATAAGTGTTTTAAAACATTCTATTATAGAAAAGGAAGTTATTAGTTTGTTAAAATATACTTAAATTTGATAGGCGTTTAACCAATGTCTATGAAAGTAGAGTGTGTTGGAATGAAAATTATTAGAGTGTTGAATGCAACGTGAATTCAGTGTGGTAGAAAAAGCAGATGTGGCAGTTTTAAGGAGGTACTCACTTGTGAAATGAAAAATGCTAGGAGTAAGAAGCCGAGCTCCCAAGTTCAATGTATTGGAAAACAGGTTTGGTCTCCTATTCTCCACCCATAAGGCAAAAGACTGTTGTACCTCTTTCACCACCTTAGACCAAAACCTCTATTCCTGCCCTCATCCCAAAATGTTAACAATCACTGACAGTGTGCCAACTGCCAAGTTCTTGCCTGGAACCATGATCACCTGAGTTTTTAAAATATTTCATGGAATTATTTACCCTGTTAATAAAATACTAGATTTAAGGTCATTTACATCATCGTAAGTGACTTTAGAACAAGACCCCTTACTGTTTGAAAGTCTGACTTGAAGTTGCTGGTGGATATTGTTAGCTCCTTAACTAACATTCCGTGGCTTACAAAGAATCCCCTTCTGGGGACTCTACCCATTCACTGGTGAGAAATGTTATTTAACATCAATATGGAAACATATTGAGGAGTACACACATGGGTTTTCTTTTTAAAAATATAGAAATTTAATTTTTTATGTTTGAGAAACCCAAACATTATTTAGAGTTAAATATTTATCTTATTAGAAGTGATCTGGTGAAAAACAACAACAACAAAACAAAACAAACAAACAAACAAAAAACACAGTGCTAGCTTCTAGTGATTTCAAAAATACTTGAAGTCAGTCAGCCAGCCAGCCAAGAAATTATGCCATGTGCTACATTCAGTTGCTGAGTTAGAAGAAGATGAGAATTCTCCTATGATACTTCTATTTTGTACGCTGTTTTGGTCTGTTACATAAATCAAATAGGTCCAGACTTGTTTAGAAGGAGAATCACATGAATAAAAATTAGGTTTACAAGTTAAACCTTAAGTAGTGAACAAAGCATCTGTCCACACAAATAGGTAGTATCTATGGCCTAGAGCAGGGGCCAAAAAAAAACCCCCACACAAAACAAAACAAACAAACAAAACAAACAAGCATGTCCTCAGATGCCAGACAGGTGAGGGAGCTGGCTGACGCTGGCATCACGGGGAACGTGGTATGGTGAATGGCCCTGATTGTTGCCTGGCCGTGTGTGCTGTTGGATTCTGTGTCTAGCCAGAATCCAGACTTTTTTATGTGAGATGTACCAAATATTAAATGCTGGCCATGAACTCAATACTGTCGATACAAAACAAAACATATCTGTGGCTTTTTGTTTGCCATATTTGATAGAAGTGTCAGTGGGTCATTATATGAACTAATCTCAGATACCAGTTTTGAATGCTGCCCTTCAGAAATATGACAAGGAAATACTTAGTGAAAGGAGAATTGATTAAGCTGGTAAATTCAGAACCACCTTAGACCAAAACCTCTACTCCTGCCCTCATCCCAAAATGTTAACAATCTCTGACAGTGTGCCAAGTGCCAAATTCTTTGTTGGGATCTGAAGACAGAGTGACCAAGAAAAAGATTCAAACCTGACCTTCATGCAATTTACAGTCAAATGGATGGACTTGCTTGTAATCTTAGCATTCACTGAGTGATTTCCTGTCTCGGAGAACTTCAGGATACAAAGGAAATCCCTCCATTTCTTACTTTCGTCCATGCCTACTTATACTTTATATTCATTACAGTTTCATAACCAGAGAGCTAGGGAAATCGTCTGTCACAGTGTTCTATCCATCTTATTAGGAAGAACTCTGGTAGAGATTTGAACTTAACATGATATGGGGGAATGCATATTTCTCCTGGTGAACTCATTTTAATCTTCCTCAATGTCTTATTACATAGACTGCTAGCTTCCTTTCTTTTCCCTCTTTCCCTCTTGTCTTAAGGAGAGCAGCAGTGTACCCACCGAAAGAAAAAAGGACGTGTTTTTGTTGTTGCTGTTTTTTTGCCCTAACCGGTTTGGCTCAGCGGATAGAGCGTTGGCCTGCGGACTCAAGGGTCCCAGGTTCGATTCCGGTCAAGGGCATGTACCTTGGTTTCGGGCACATCCCCAGTGGGGAGTGTGCAGGAGGCAGCTGATCGATGTTTCTCTCTCATCGATGTTTCTAACTCTCTATCCCTCTCCCTTCCTCTTTAAAAAATCAATAAAATATGTTTTTTTAAAAAAGGACGTTTTTGAGATTTGGACGGCTGTGTGAAATTAAAATGTCATTAATGAAATGTGAATAAAAAAGGTGATGTGGGGCTTCCAAAAAAGGTTGTGCAAGCCTTTTGCCCTTTCCTACTTCTTTTTCCTATATGTAACCTAGATGTGAGAGCTGGTATACTAGTGGCCATATTGTGACTAAGAAAACTTTGAGAATGAAAGTCACCAACCAAGGATGACGAGGCAGACAGACTGAAAGAACGTGGCATCATGGGATCACTGAACCAGGACCCCCTGCCTCCACAGGGTAGCCATAAATACTGTGACTTTAAAGTGAGCACTTACACAGTGGAAGGCAAAAATGACTAATAAATGGTTTATTAATGTTATGTTGCCATATAAGATGTTCTATTTCATTATGATATTTTTAACATAGCTCAATGCACTGTACAAAATTTCAGTGAAAAAGGTTTGAATATAACATGCCCATTAATCTTTGCACATGTAACTTCGATGATTTTCCTCAGATGATTTCTATCTCAAGTTTTATTAAAAACAAAACAAAAACAGAAAAACCAAAACCTGTTGTTTTTTTAAGATATTACAGAAGTACTCTGTGAGTTTCAATATGTGAAATATGCTGGTATTTATGTTTCAATACCTTCTATCTACCCTGTAGACAGCATGTGTGTGTGTGTGTGTGTGTGTGTGTGTGTGTGTGTGTGTGTGAATATCCTACTAATGTGTTCTAAATGCAATTCCAATTATTCAGTGTCAATGAAGCCAAGGTGAAAACTCAAAAAACCTGAAATGTTTTTACCTTCAAAACCATGTGAAGAGTGTGGGCAAGCACCTATTTGGTTATTGGTAGGAGTGAATCATGTAGGCATCCTTTCTGGATCACTAAGAGAATACCTTAATTCTGGGCAGCTTTTGGCATTCCATTGCATTAAGCCATCTAACCTCTCTGTTTTCCAGTTTATACTTAGCATCACAAGCCAATCTCATTTATAGTGATGTTGGATTCTATGGCCTAGCCTTCCTGAATAGTCTTTTGTAAATAAATGAATGACTAAGATGAGTTCTACCGCAATATTTTAAGGAGAAAATGGAATTGAAATTTTTGAATGAAAATTCTGTAAATTCTGGATACAGGGAAAACTGTTAAAGTGCTACTACTCATTCCATAAGCATTTCTATTCTATCTTCTATATGTCAGACAATGAGCTTTTATGGCTGGTTAAGAAAATGTGTCTACCCACAAGAATTAACTAGTAAGCAAAAAATTACCATAAAGCACGATGTGTCAATATAGGAAGTATTCACAAAGTTGTAAGTGTGCCAAAAAAAAAGGAATAGTTAAATCTATTTCAGGAGTTAAAAAAGACTTCTTAAAGAGGGGATGGGTAGGTGAAATTTTTAAGGGTGATTAGGAATCAACTGAACAAAGAAGGCTGAAAGGCATGTGAGCAGAGAAAGAATCTGATTGGAGCTCACTTAACTATTATTTGAGATGAAGATAATAACACCTAGTACAAGCCTATGAGTTTTTTTTAAAAGTGAGCACTTACACAGTAGAACTAGAAAAAACATATCATTAAATATTTTTGTACTTCTGTGTCTAAAAGACTACCTAAGAGTGAACAACAATCTCAACAAACTGATTATAATTAATATCTAAGACTCTTCCAATGTACAATTCCATGAAAATACTAAAATGTACCTGATTCCATGAAAATTCCTGAAATCATTGAGCAACAGTAAATTGTCTTTCTTATTTTTATATTGTCCCAGGGTAATAAATATTGTTCTTCTGGATTTTAATTTTTTACCAAAATAATAAAATACATATAATCCATAGAAAAGAAATATTATATTATTAAAATAAGTGACAATTAAAAGAAATCTTATATTGAAGTAGTATTTTCCTATATAATAATAGGCTAATATGCAAATTGACCAAACAGTGGAATGACCGGCCGCTATGATGTGTCCTGACCACCAGGGGGCAGACGCTCAATGCAGGAGCTGCCCCCTGGTGGTCAGTGCGCTCCCACAGGGGGAGTGCTGCTCAGGCAAAAGACAGGGCTCACAGCTGGTGAGTGCAGTGGTGGTGGAGGGAACCTCTCCCGCCTTCGCAGCAGCACTAAGGATATCCAACTGCTGTCAGTTGGACATCCCCCGAGGGCTCCCGGACTGCAAGAGGGAGCAGGCTGGGCTGAGGGACCCTTTCCCCCAACCCCCCAAGTTCACGAATTTTGTGCACCTGGCCTCTAGTCCATTATAAACAACATTTTACTGAACTTAGATTTTTTAAAGCTTTTATTTCATCCTTTTATGCATATGTATACACCCTAAATTTCTATTAATACATATACCTATGCTTACATATATAAGTAATAAAGCCACAATTGGTGATTGTGGTGCTAATTACCTATATATTTACATCTGAAGTGTAGATAAGTTTTAGATAATGATTAAGATGCCATCGCCAATATTACTCCTTCTGCCTCTACTCCTGCTATTAATGACAGTAATGACTACCCCACCATTCTTACCAATTTTCATGTTTATTATATTCCAGGCATTACACAAACATCCTAAATATATATTATAATACACAAACATCCTAAATATATATTATATTTAATCCTCTACCACTACCACTAAGCTAAAGAATTACTTCCATTTTGCAAATGAGAAAAAATGAGTCTTACAAAAATTAAGCAAGTTGTCCTTGTCACACAGTTAATAAAAGGGAAGGCCATCTGAACATACTTGTGACTTTAAACTCCCAACTTTACCACTTACTGATTATATATATGGGTTTGGATCTCTCTGAACCTAGGTTTCCTCATCTAAAAATTGGCAACAGCCATCAGACATACCTAGTAGAGTGGCTTTAAATATGGAATCTAATATTCCATATAAAAATACTTGTAAAATATACACAGCCATAAAAATATTAACTAGCATCCCCATGAAAATGCAATAAAAGGATTTATGTAATAAAAACTCGAAGACAATATATCTACAAAAAATAACTTTTAGTAGATGACAATAGAAGGCAGGAATAACTCGCTGCAAGTGTTTCTCATAGTTTTACAAGTGTCATAACACACTGGAAGATGATAGGGACCTTAAAAACATCATTTATCTTAAGTCCCACTTAAGACTGATCTCAGAACACATAGGATGGACCACATAAATTGACCCTACTATAAAAATTCAAAGGGCTTGCCAGATTCATCTTTTTTATTTTAATCTTTTAAAAGCATGTTTAGATTATATTCATTTGACTTTAGTGAAGCTTTTCTCTAAAATAAATTGCACACACTAACACATGTGGAATTCTTTTTCTGTAATCCTCAAAGAGGCTTTTGATTCTTCTTCTGATTCACCAAAAAAGAGTCAGTGAGGAAGTGCGATGCATACTGGGATTTGGATGGCTCCACAGTCAACTGCGTACATTTACATAGAAACCAGATGGTTGCAGAGAATGTTTCTTTTTTATTTATATAAAAAAATGGATTATTAAGGTGTTTCTACATACGCTTATCCTCTAATGGATAAGAAGTGCAAATCAAAGGTCAACTGAAGGAAAATGGCTTCCAAAATAACCAGGCAGCACATCGCAGCTTAGCCACACATCCCACGGGACAACTTCTTAGAAAGTAACATTGGACTAGGACCTAAGACATTGTGGTAAAGAGTCTGGGGCTTCTGTTATTCAGGGGAAGGGAAAGAAAAAGGGAAAAGGGAAATCTCAGTCAAGAATGTTCTATTCCCTTTGCCCTTTGAAGGCGTAATTTTTTTTCCTCCCTGAAAAAACTAACCACAAGTTTATAAGATGGGTTGTTTAAGGGGCTTCACTTTTTAATCTCTCAATATTAATTCCCTGAAGCTTTGAACTGACAGGCAGGCCAATGTAAATGAGCCAGAACAAGAGTCAGAGCCAGAATTTTTGTTGTACCATGACAAAAAATGTGTTATTAGTGCTCCATGATTAATGAGCACACAAGAGGAAGGGATATAACAAGTATAAGATTGTCTTGGTATGTGCACAGCTTACACAATATCAGGGCAAAATGCAATTGACTTTACTACATTCTCATGTGTACACAGATACACATTTTGTACAGAGTGTCTGTGCCAAATTTCATGTGAATTTTCATTTACACTTAGCATTTTTTTAAATGCCAAAAAAATATTCTAATGAATACCTATCCTTTCGCAAAATGACACATACACACAGGTAACCCTGCTTATTAATTAATGTACTTATTGGTTACCTATACTGTATTTAAATCTTGGCTTAATAATTTAGATTCAGTACCTAGTGGTGAGTTAATTTCACTGAAAAATCAAATTAACCAAATCTTTGGTAACCCATGCATACAATCACAGAAGATAAATTTGGTAAATTTCATTAAAATTCAAACAAAAAGGGAAGAAAAAAATATTTTGGTATTAAGAAAAAATTCTTTTCTTAACAAAATAAAAAGTGTTCCGGAAAAATATGATGTTCTCACACAAGCATAGCCTTTCATTTTATGAAATTTAAATTAACATTCTCTTTCCTTATGCCTGACCACCAAAAATATTCAGAACATAAGGGCCTGCTCACAAATTATATATGTTTATGAAGCACAAATCAAATGTCAACTGTTCCTCAGGCTCGGATGAAGCAGAAAAAAAGAAAGCCTAGCAAAAGTTAGGCAGGATGGGGAGGGAATGGAGGGCCAAGAGACACAAAGAGGTAATCCATCAACCACGTCGACTGCACCGTGTCAAAGCTGCAAACAGCTGGGATATGCCAAGCCAATGAGAAAAGCAGCCCTGATATTTGAGGAATGAAATAAAGTATAGGATGAATAATAGGACGATGATATAGTAATTGGCCACAATAGACATTGGAGAGAAAGGAGAATTTTCATTTGATCAGTTGCTTGGCTGAAAGCCCCCTGCCCCCAATCCCCCAAATTGTTGGTCTCTTCTTATTTTTAAGGCTGGATTCCCTAAATAAATAGACCAGTGCACCCTCACTATCTCAAGCAATGAAAAGTATGTAATTCACTGATGAAATAAAAGTTTAAGAAATGTTATTTTCCCATACTACAGATAGATATAAAATTTCAACTTTTTATTTTGTTTGCTATTATGATAATACTAGAGGCCCAATGCACGAAAATTCGTGAAAGAATAGGCCTTCCTTCCCCTGGATGCTGGCACCGGCTTCCCTCCAGCACCCAAGACCCGGGTTTCCCTCCTTTGGCCACTTGCAGGCACCCAGGACCCGGGCTGGCTTCCCTCCAGCCTCGGCTTTGTCAGGAAGGATGTCCGGAATGACATCCAGAAGACCTCTGGTCTAATTAGCATATTACCCTTTTATTATTATAGATAATGTTTTAAAAATAATGGTTGCAGATAAAGAAAAACAAAAGTGAAAGAAATAAGGAGACAAACCATTTTTACTTATAATGTTGGGAAAAAGGAAGTTCTATATAACAATTATGGTTTCCCACTACTTTTCTCATCTTTTTTTTCTATTCTTTCCCTTCCTTCCTTTCTTCCTTCCTTCCTTCCTTCCTTCCTTCCTTCCTTCCTTCCTTCCTTCCTTCCTTCCTTTCTTCCTTATCTTTTCCTTCCTTCCTTGAATTTTTTTTTGTTTTAAACCCTAAAAGAAAATCCAATCAGTAACAATTTCATTCTCTTTTTGAGGCATCTCTCTGAACCTCACTTCTGAGTGTTTTTCTTTTCTTAATAAAACTTTCTTTTTTAAAAAATAAAAATTTCTAGCAAGGAATGTGCATATTTTTGTTTGCTCTTTATTTTTTTCATAGAATTAAATCTATTAAAAAATTAGTATTTGATTTAATCCTAATTTATCCCATCAATTTGCATGATTATTTTTACTTTCTCATATTTTCAACTCCTTAAAACACCGATATCATTGTCCTGAAATGATATTGCTGATCAAATAGAAATTATACATAAGGAGGCAATGCAATAAGAATTCTACCTGTGTGGATAAACAAATTGGGTTAAAATTACAAATATGCAAAATAAAGTAAGACAACTGACACTATTAGGTCATATCATCTATACAATTGGTTCTCAAAGCTGAAACCCTGAAGTTTGAGAAAGGACTGATGTGTGGACTCCAGCACCCAAAGAATCAGATTAGATTGATGAGGGTGGGTCGTGGGGACCAGTGCTTTAAACTCTCCAGGTGGTTCAGTGTGCAGCCAGGAACCCAAGATGGAGAACTCTGGTTGATGAGAGGAAGGAAGTCATTCATTGCAAGAAGAAAGGGTTGAGGCCAGGGAGGATGCTGATCCTGTACAAGTACACTGGGAAGATGATCAAAAATTTCCAACTCATCTGTGGTTTTCAAAAACTGTTTGTTGAATTAATCAGGGGGGAAATGGAAGGAAATGGCAGGAAAATAAATAATTGCAATATGTCCCCTTGGATCCAATGACCCTCTGAAGGTGGAATCTAAGGACAAAATGAACTGTCTAATGAACACTATATAGTTCTTCAGCCAAGGCAGACAAAGCTATTGTCAGGGTCAACCTTTGGAATTAAATTACATAACTGACCAAACCTATTTTGACTTCTCTTCCCCAATCTGTATTATCTCAACGGAGGTAAAGCGAGTTCAAAAAGGTAGAAATAGTATGGCAGTTCTCAAAGGGCTCCAGTTCTGTCAGGCTGTGACAAGTAGGAAAGGAATGGCCCCCACTGGCTTACACAAAACATGGTCATTTTTTTCAGAGGTCTGTCTTTCCCGGTGCCACTGAATTCTGCCTACTGCTGGACTGAACAAGGAGGCCAAAAGCGGCCCTGAGACAGAATCACTCATACATATCAGACAAGCCATAGCAGAAGAAAAGAGAAAACAGGCCCCAAAGAAACTGTGCCAATAGGAAGCTCAGAACTATTCGCTAAGACCTCAGCATTTGAGATGATACAGACCAGTGATGGCGAACCTTTTGAGCTTGGCGTGTCAGCATTTTGAAAAACCCTAACTTAACTCTGGTGCCGTGTCACATATAGAAATTTTTTGATATTTGCAACCATAGTAAAACAAAGACTTATATTTTTGATATTTATTTTATATATTTAAATGCCATTTAACAAAGAAAAATCAACCAAAAAAATGAGTTCGCGTGTCACCTCTGATACGCATGTCATAGGTTCGCCATCACTGATATAGACTAACTTCACTTCGAATTAAAAAGGGTGTTTTCTGTATTCCCAGTGCTAATTTTCCACGTGATAATCTTCCTCCATCTTTTTTTTTGGGGGGGGGGGACAGAATACAACTTTGTCCCTCTTGTTTGGCCCTTGTGCTCCTTCAGCATGCCAAAAACTGAGGTGAGTTCATGGGCTTGAAGTTGGGAGAACAAATTTTATAAAATGAAAAAGATTATTCCAGTGAAAGGAGAGAAGACAGTTGCATATTCTATAAGGATAATCTTCAATATCAGTATTTAAATGTACAATTGGGATTCCTGCAGTAAATAAAGATGACTTCAGAACCTCACAATTTATATAACTGGAAATTTTTGAAGTAACTTAATTTTTGTTATGATGTATTAGCATATGTTTTCACTATTTGTGTTTCTTTTTTGTTTTAATACAAAGAAATATGAAATTATTTGAAGAAGAGGAATTTAATAGTCAGTTTTATTGATAATTCAGCTGGTATTTGGTCCATTATTAATATATTGTATATATGTATGTACAGTAAATTTATTTTAAAAAAATAAATCCATTTTTATTAAACTATGACTTAATACTTTAATTTGGGTATCTTTATATATTATTTATTACTTCACAATTCTTACAGAAATAGGCACTGGCAGATTTATACAAAATAACTTTAGAGAATTTACTATTTTTAGTATTTGATTTTGTTAGATTTCAAAATGTCTTTCCTGAATTCATCTTTGGTGTTACTGTTTTTAATGACCATTTTATATAAAATAGTCATTGTAACCCACCTGACCTTTTTACTCTTTCCATTTCACAGAGATTTTTAAATTCTAGTGAAATCACATACTGTTCTATGTAAGTCACAGGAAGCCATCTTTTCAAAAAATATGACAGAAAGTTGTGTAATAACATTTCCTGAGTACAATCTAGGGAACTTTCAGGGGGACCATATGAAGTCACAGAAGCAGAGCCTCCTATAAAAAGTGAAAAATATTAATAAATACAACATCTCTCTCTCATCAAATAAAAGCTCACCACAAAGGAGTACCTCGCAACCTAGAGAGGCAATATTTAATATCTTAAGGCAATTCAATGAAAACATTGAAAGTTGCACTATTTTTATACTGGGGATATGGTTGGGTCTGAAGAAAGTCAATATAAGTCACTTATCAGTGTTTAAATAATAGACATCAGTTGCTGGCCATTTATCTTGTGCTTTAAAAAGATTCTCCATTAAAACACGGTATTTCTTCCTTAAAAGTTTTGTGATAGGTTTCTAGCCATTTCCGCTTATTGCTGCACAGAAGAGAAGATCTGGGCAGGTGATTTACTTAATAGATGGCTGCTAAATGAGAATGAACTTTGACTCATTTAAATTAACTTCAATATTTATTGTTACAAGCTTGACAATGCTCTTGGAAATGATTAAGCATGACCTCTAGAATAAATGAATTTAATAAAAAGGACTAAAAAGTAACACAACATTCTATTTAAGAGATGCCACCATTATTTTTAAATCAGGAACCCATAAAAGGTTCAATATGCAGTAGCACAGAGTAAAATTTGATTTAAAAAAGCAACAATCTCAGTCACTTTTACCTGAAGAAATTCAATGCAGGAGACGCTGTAAATGACTAGAGTGACTATCCCAAAGAGAACAAAGTAGTTGAGTCTTATTTGTAAATTTAGTGAAACAGGAAGTGATTATGTCTTCACATATGACTGCTTCCATGAACAAGATTTATCATCGGGGGGGGGGGGGGGGGACACGCTACCTGTTTAGAATCATTGTTTAATTTGGAAATTATATGAGTCAGCCTATAAATTAAATTACAAGCTTAAAAGTAGCATAGGGGAGATACAGAATACCATCACTGTTAACATTTAATTTCTGTATAATATATACAAATATTTTAAAGCAAAAAGGAAATTCAGTAAAAGAAGAAGAAGAAGAAGAAGAAGAAGCAGCTTTCATTTCCTTGCTATTATAGGACATTTTTCCACTAGTATCTCTAATGACTCTCTATAATTCACAGGAGAATGAGACCTTTCAGACCTATGGTTCAAAAGCATAAGCTTAAAGGAGATTTCAATTTACTTATTGATTCCACACACATCCTTTTGCTAGTTTCAAGAAAACCTTTACTGATATTAATATTAACCTCCACCTTTTTAGCTCAAAATGTCATTATCATAAGTAAAAAAAAAAAATGATGGCTCTGATACAAACCCCCAGGGTGGTTATTGTCGCCTGAAATGATTTCCTGTTGCCTTATCTGTGTATGCCTTGTCCTGTGACCAGGCATGTACACTCTTCGTGGACAAAGTCCCTGTCTGCTATATGTTCTCCACACTCTGAGGCCTGAGTCAAACACTATGTACTCAGAAGGTGCCCAAGATGTGCTCCTGGAACCGAATCCTTGTAAGAGAGCATTGTTCAAACAGGACAGTGGCCCTTGCTTGACCTCCAGCTTTCTACATGAATAGATGTGAAAAGACGCAGCTCTGTGTGCAAGTGTATTTTTCACATGGTGACTAATGCTTAATAGAATCTATACTCAGCCATTACAGGAAAGTAAAGATGATATCAGCAACCAACCCTGCATGACAGCCTCTCTGTCCTTTGTGACTGTTTTCAAGGCTGTTTACCAAAGGAAAACAGGTTTGCAAAAACCCATTCCCTTTGTTAAGAACGCAAGAGACTTCACAGATGCTGTACAACCACAAAATGCATAGGTTTCGGATACATGGTTTCTTTGGTAGTGATATCAGAGGGTGTTTGTGCTCAGCCTCACGAAACAACCTAGGCATCCTCGGTGAACATCTCACATACTCTCTGGAGTCCAGGGCCCTTTAACAAGCTGTTCCGACTGCCAGGAACCTGGCCTCTCCCATTTCCTATCCCTTCCTTCAACGTCTACTCATTCTTCAGCTGAAATTTCATTTCCTCCAAGAAGTTTCCCCGGATGCCTAATAAATGAAGCTAGGTCTCATAGCACCTCCTCCTCACACAGTGTAATAATTATCGCCCTAGATCTTAACTGCCCATTTGCTTACAGGTCTCCTAACCATAAACTGTTAACTCTGGATTACTGGGCTGTGTCATGGTCCCCACTACGCCCCAAGTGCCTGGGACTGTAGGTAGGCAACTCACAGGTAACTACCACTGAAGTGAAATGGGGCTATGAGAAGAGGGAAGCAATTTATGCCAAAGAAATCTTTTTAGAGGTAACACGATTTTTTTTCTGAATTATTACGGGTATTTGGGAAGTGTATGCGTTTGCGTGTTAGGAAGCATAAAAGTTGCAAGAAAGAGAGCAAAGAGGATGTGAAATGAATCTCAGTCCTGAGGGGGGCCAAAACTTTGCCACCCTTAAACAAGCCCTTTGGGGTATTGATTTTAAGCTGGTGATGAAGAACCAAAAGACACAAATAGAATCTTTGATCCTCTCCCTCTTAACTGCCTAAAACAATTCAAATTTTTAAAAGCCTGCTTAAAGGAGGAGAGCATCACCTTAGCGTCATAATATAAACTAAATGTGGCAAACAAGGAGAAATCCAGCAAAGCCTGTTTGTTGAACTTTCCTCTGTGTCCCATTGTTTCTGGGTGGCCCAGCAAGAATTTGTTTACTGCATGTTTGCTCTTTCTCATCTATCTGTAAAGTACCAGCTTCCCCCTTTGAAATCCCAGATCTCTGACCCCTTCTCCTTTGTCTAAAATGTCATATAAACCTTGAATGCCCAATGTGGTTTCGGGTCTCAAATTCTTATGGCACCCTCGCATGTATAGCCATAATAAAATTTGGACATTTTCTCCTGTTAATCTGCCTCATGTTAATTTGATTATTGCTCTAGCCAGAAGAACTTAGAAAGGTGGGAAGAGAATTATTTTTTTGTGCCCATACAGTCCTCTTTTCTGGGCTGAGTAAAACGCTCAGTATCTCTGACTCCATGTTGTTCAAGCCTGCATTGTTCCCATGGCCTTCAGGCTAATAGCTTCTGTTTAATCTTGCATATAGAAGTACTAATCATTAGCCAAATTCTGCTTTGGACTTGAGGAGATAAGGGAAGTTTGTATTGTTTTTTTTTAAATATATTTATTGATTTTTTTTCAGAGAGGAAAAGAGAGGGATTGAGAGTTAGAAACATTGATGAGAGAGAAACATCTATCAGCTGCCTCCTGTACACCCCCCATTGGGAACGTGCCCTTGACTGAATCGAACCCGGGACCCTTCAGTCCACAGGCCGACTCTCTATCCACTGAGCCAAACGGGTCAGGGCATGAAGTTTGTATTGTTTAGCAAAGATTTGCAGGTACCTGGTGACAGAACTCACATCAGCTAGCACCATCTTTCTCCCACCACTGCTGGCATCCAGATAACTGCAGTGTCAATCACCTCTTGCCCCTCTCATTTCCTCTTCCCTTGACATAAAAAGAAGCCTGAACTCTGTGCTTTCTTAAGAAGGATTGGAGGAACCACTAAGTCTCCCATCTTCTTGGCTGGCATTTACTTGATGAGTAAACCTTTCCTTACTCCAAATGCTGGTGTTTTGTTTTGGCCTTTCTAAGCACAGAAAACACAGACTTTGGAGTGGTGAAGTTTTCTGACACAGCATTTAATTCTGCTGTTACACCATCAACTATCTTTGCAGAATCCCTGACTTCCTCACTAGATGGTAAAACCTAGAGGGTAGGGATTATGTTTTTTGATCATTGTCCCTAGTGCCTAAGGGGATCAGGGTGAGGGCAATAGAAAAAAGAGGGGAGGGGCCTATAGTATCACATTCTCAGAGAAGTTTGGAATCATGCAGGAAGAAATCAGGATGAGAGCTCTGTCCTTAGGGCAGTCACAACAATTTAGACCATTTATTCGGAGTGAGTTCCAGAAAATACTGTATAAAGTAGCTCCATGATAAATATTGGATAAATATGGGTAATTAGATGAGAAAAATGAGATAATGTAGGGCATGAGCTTTACATAATACCTAAAAGATAGCAGGCACTCAACAAATGCTCATTCCTCTCCCCTGTTTATTATTTGCCTGCCACCCTGGAAGGGACCTGATGTACCAAAGTTATGTGAATTTAATGCTACATTAGGGCTCTATTGGCAGCATTAATGTCGTTCCAAAGTTATGTGAATTTAATGCTACATTAGGGCTCTACACCAAGAGTTTTCAAAATGTGGTCATCAAGGAACTTTTAGCAATGCAAAATCTTGGACCAACCCCTGCCTACTGAATCAGAAACTTTCTAGATGGGGTACAGCCATCTGTGTTCAAACAAGTTTCCCTTGAGACTCTAGAGCTTAAGTTTGAGAAGCACTGCTCTACACCAATGGAGAAAACCCCCATTTAAAAGAGGCAAATAATCTGGAGGGAAGCCTGAAAGGTAGGAAATAACCACATTACCTAATTTCTTCCTATTAAAAGTGTGATTCCCCAGCTCTAGTTGGGTGGTTCAATTGGCTGGAGTGTTGTCCGATACACCAAAAGTGGTAGGTTTGATCCCCAGTCGGGGCGTGTACAGGAGGCAAATGATTGATGATTGCTATCTTTCTCTCTCTCTCTCTCTCTCTCTCTCTCTCTCTCTCTCTCTCTCTCTCTCCCCCCCCTGCCCCTTCCTCTCTCTGAAATCAATAGAACAAATTTTTTTAAAGTGTGCTCCCTGGGCCAGCATCATCACATGACATGAGAGATTATTAGAAATGCAGGATTTCAAGGCCATCCCAGACCTACTGAGTCACAAACTGCTTTTCAACAAGATCCCCAGGTAATTTGTACATTGAATATAAGAAGCACTAATCTGGAGAGTATTTTGAGTAGCAGAAGTGAGCAGAGGGAAGGAAAAAAACAGAACAAGTAAAAATTATATTAAAAATTAAACTAAAATATCCTATTTCTCTCAGACGGAGGGGTTGTGTATAAAGTAACTGGTGTTTTATCACATACAATTTCTCTAATTAAATTTTACATTACCCATTGTAAGTCAGATATTTGGTGGGGGGATGGGGGTACTCCACAGCATTCTAACTGAGAACAAGTAGGCCACATTTTAAAGCTCAAGATGTGTAAAATAAATCTACGGTGTATTTGTAAATCTATCGGTCCACGTAAACACTGCAAGAGAATTCCTAAATTCTTCATCTTCTGTCCCACAATCCTACATACATGCACATTTTTCACATATTTAACAAGTAATACTTTTATCACCGCGATTTTGCTATTGATTGCTTCTTTAACAACAAAATGCATCACCAACAAAAATGAATGAAGCTGTCGGAGGAGAAAATTCCACAGTAGCTTTACTGTCAATGCCCATCATAAACAACCATGACATCACAGCAGCCTTATCTACGGGTTGCCGCTACTGATCGATGGCATCACTCTAGTAGTGTAAATAGCTTCTAATGTCCCATCTTCCACCGTCAAATAGGCTCTGATTATTTATGATAGCTGTTAGGTTACAAGTCTGAGCTGTGGTTTGGATTTATTTTCTCCTTCCAGCTGCTGTGGATTTCAAGTTAGATAGGATTATTTTTTAGTTAAGATGATGAACGGAGATAGAACTGTCAGAGAGCCAGGTACACCATCATCTCGTCTGGTTGGTGTCACCGTTGGACTATGAATTCACAGTGCCAGAATGCGTTCAGTATTATCATTGTCAACCCAAAAATATTACCAGAGAGCAGTTAATCACTGGTTGTTACAGCATGAAAAAGAGGGGGGAAAGTACCAGATGCAGCTTTCTACACAATTAAAATGTTTTTAAAATGTATTTAGCCTTTTGTTACTAAATTGTGAAAAGGCATATCATCTGCATTGTACATATTTTATGATAATGGAAGTGTTTCAACTTGAACGTGACAGCTAGAGATGATTTAGGAGGTAAAAGGAAATTCATCTCTTCTCATGCAAGGTATTCTTCATAATCATAAAAAAGACTGACAGGTAACTTGAGCAAGAATTCATTTTTGCAGAGAGACATAGATATGAGCTGTATGTCTATATGAAACAGGTGAAATTTAAGAATCTCACAATTATCCAGATATTTTGTCACTATAATAACAAATACTTGAATCATCTGAACATTAGATAGACATGGTAAGTTATCAAAAATGTTTATGGCCCGGCCGGCGTGGCTCAGTGGCTGAGTGTTGACCTATGAACCTGGAGGTCACAGTTCAATTCCCAGTCAGGGCACATGCCCGGGTTGCGGGCTCGATCCACAGTGGGGGGCATGCAGGAGGCAGCCGATCCATGATTCTCTCTCATCATTGATGTTTCTATCTCTCTCTCCCTCTCCCTTCCTCTCTGAAATCAATAAAAAGTTCTTTTAAAAATATGGTTATTGCCCTAACCAGTTTGGCTCAGTGGATAGAACGTCAGCCTGCGGACTCAAGGGTCCCAGGTTGGATTCCGGTCAAGGGCATGTACCTTGGTTGCGGGCACATCCCCAGTGGGGAGTGTGAAGGAGGCAGCTGATCGATGTTTCTCTCTCATCGATGTTTCTAACTCTCTATCCCTCTCCCTTCCTCTCTGTAAAAAATCAATAAAATATATATTTAAAAAATCAATAAAATATATTTTAAAAAATATGGTTATGAAGTAGATCAAGATGATAGACTTATTTTTCCACTTTTTCAGACTGTTTTAGCATTATGTAAATAAAGATTTTTCTTCTGACTTCCCACTTTTATGAGGATTATACCAATTCATTATTCAAATTTCCTCCAATTTAAGTCATTCTTTCTCACTGAGACAATTGTGCTAAAAACATAAATTCTCAAAAAACAAGAGGAAAGTTTTCACCATACAAAAAAAGTATGTGGTTAATATCCTATAGCTATATTTCTCAAGATAATTTTTAAAAGAAATTCAAATTATGAGCATATTTAAAAATCTTACATTTCAATATTTATTCTGTCATATCTTGTGTTTTATCAGTTAACCAAGCTTCTAATGTAATACGTGTAATATTTAAACATCTGTCATGGCAAAATTATCTGTCTTATTTAATTTTGGATTATTTTATATGACTTTTAATTATACATAAAATAATTGCTGCATTTGGTGTTTTTAAATGTTTTTTAAGCTCTATTAAAAAAAATAACTGGAAATCATTTTGCCCCTCACATTTTGTAAATATATAAATAGTAAGGGTATATCTAAACCTAAAAATGGCAAAGAAATATGAAATTATTACTGTAGCAACCTATCTTTCCATATCACTTATAACCTGATCAACTACACGTGCCTCTTATAAAGTCGTTTTGAGACTTATTCTACATATTTAAATATTTCTTAAAATGGAAAGACATGCATTTTAATGGTGATAAAGCAACTGCTTGATGATGTATAAAAATGAAAACAGAGGGTTTCCCCCAATAACTGTTGCCCTTATATAAGTACTGTGACAATTATTTAACACTAGGGTGCTTCCCTTTCCAATGGGAGCTATTGAAACATTTCTTCCCAATATGCTTTGCACTGCTAAAAGTCTTAAGTAAACTGAAAATCAGCCGAGAGAAAGTGGGAATGTGGCCGCTAGGAGTTGACAATAGCTGTTTTGTCACATCTAGGCCCTGGTACTCACTCGGAAGTGGGGATTCCTCCAGCCAGCTGATGCCAGGGGAGGATGATTTATTGCCTGGTGTCCTCAGTGGCAATTGGACCCTTTCCCACTGTCACTCACAACTTGCAAAGATTGTGCCCTAAAGAAGAGGTTCCCCTCCGTCCTAAAGAAATCACAATGCTTGTCATAAAGTGTCTTTTAGCAGAGGGAAACGGGTATGAAAATGGGCAAAGAAAGGAAACAATCAGAAGAGGAGAGAAGATGGATGTTCTGTAACCTTTTCTCAGAGACCCATTTCTTCTACTTTTTCTCCTGTCTTTAGCGGGGTTTTGTTTTGGCTGATGACAATGCGTAATAGCCTGATAAATTGATTTTATGAGTCCTTTTTCTCGTCTCCTGAGAAGACACTAACTCATGGGGACTTCAGAGGGCTCGCAGAGGCAGGAGACAACAATTAGTTTGTTGAAGATGTCAGAAAGTAGCTTCAGAGTTTTGCCAGGAGAAATCCTTCCTGACAGATCAGCGCTGACAATGTTGGCAGCTGCAGGAGAAGTGCCGCGCGCTGCTCCAGCATCTCGGGCCCGAGGAGGAAGGCCGCTGCGCATTAACTCTGCATTCTGGCTTGGTCCTCAGAGCAGGGAATTCCTCCTGACTCAACAGAATTAAAAGGGAATGTGGGTGGGGAGGTTGTTTTTTTTGATGTGGTGTTTTGTTTTTGGTTTTTTTGTGTGTTTTTTTGGGGGGGTGGTGGGAGCACAAGAGCTGGATTCTACCAAACATTTCGTTAAATATATATTTTAATAGCTAAATTGAAAATTAAATTTTAATGTTGCTGTTAACTTAAATTTAAATCAGTGCCTAATTAAATCTCTATAACCATTTTTCAAAACCTTTTATGGACTGCATCATGTCAAATTTACTTTTCTATATGTAAAAATATATGCTGCCTGGCACTCAACCCTATAGAGCATATTAATCACAATAAATCTTTTTAAGGACCACCTTGACGTATATTAAAGAGATAAAATACTCATGGCCTGAACATACTGAAATGAGTCCATTAGTCAAGCACTTTACAGTATCATCCTTGAAATTATTTAACATTCAGATTTATTGCCTAAAACCTTTGCTTTGAGATTACCAAGTAAGAGGCTCAAAGTGTTGCTTTTCTAATGTAAAATAACCGAGCTTTTCAAACATGAAGACATAAAATTAGCAATTTCTTGAAAGCTTTGAAACTAATATTACATTTTGGTAAATGTTATAAATATTAGTATTTCCCCCTCAGCATAAAAAAATATCAAATGATAGATCTGTGTATAGCATAAAACAGTATTTTATGTTTTCATATCCTTATAACTATTTACTTTTAAAGATACATATTTGGAACACTATACTCTTTGTGTGGATATGTCTATAGTGTGTTAATTACATATATGCATTTTCATGTAAAATTATCACTTTAGACTTGGTGTCTTGGAAGTTGTAATATAGCAAGGAATATTTCCAGGCATTTAATCTTTCAGAATGTCTCCCAGATAGAGTTAAATGTAAACCTTCTCTATATTTTGAAGAAAGCTACATCAAGATGGGTGTTTCTCATATTTCTGACAAAACAATATGAAGCGTTCAAGTTAGAGAAATAGTAGGAGGTGGAAATAGGGGAAGTTTAAGTAATCTATAGTGAAGAGTTCCAGGAAGCTGAAAGTAACAAAGCCTGGATCCTACACTTGATTTTGCTGTCAACTAGCAAATGACCTTGAGCCTTTCTGGGCTCCACTTTTCTCATCAGTAAAATGAAGCGTTAATCAGGATGATCTCTCAAAGGACCCTTTCAAGAAACCTAAGTTTATGAACATTCTCATTTGAAATTACTGAGCATAATGAATGAATTTAGCCAGAGTGAGGTCTCTAAAACAAACAAACAAATAACAAACAAACAAAAGAGCACACATTGCATACAAGAATAGCCAGTGTGCTGTCTGAAATTTGAGGAGCGATTATATAGATTCTTTAATTCAGGTGGATGAAGAAGAGCCAGAGAAAGAAAACTCACTTCTCAGACTTTGCTACTGATCTACTTACTACACAATACGACTTGGGGGGACAAAGTGAGAATTGGGAACTGAAATAGGATTAAGAGGTTCTTCTAGAACTTCCCCCTGCTACCACTGCTGCACATTATCACAGTATCAATATGGCTGTTAGGGAATAAATGCACTTAACAGCTAATGTTAACTCCACAGAAATAAATTACTTGGTCAAATCATTCATTAAATGCATTAATCCAGTTGTAAGGGACCTGCATCATAGCAATAATTGCACTGTCATTTCAAAGCTTTTAAAAGCAAATCAATCCAAATTATATCAACTTGACATATACCTTCCCAGCAGCATTACTTCAGCATCAAATAAGAAATATACAATAATAGACAGCATCCGGGGTATTTGTAAAGCAGTTAGGAAGCTTTTCGTATTTTTGGCTAAACTAAGAGTTTTAAGGGATAGGAGGCAAAAAAGCATCCTGGCTTAAAAGGTTTGACCCAAGTTTTTCCCATTTTACTTTCTGAGCCAAACCATAGCATTAACTCACTTTACATATCTTCATAATATTTGTCTCAAATATCGCTGCAATAGATAAAACCAGCACTTCAATCACAACAGTGAATAGAGTTCTACTGAGTAACACAAACTCCCCGGCACAACAGGAGACTTTTAAAATGCAAGCACTCTAAAGTTAGCAGCACCCCTGAGAGCCACAAATTGAGAGAGATTAATTCTGTGCCCCTGCACCCCTCATTACCAGGAGAGTTGAAGTAGGTCAAATGCAAGTTAATCTCCTGAATTCCACTTTTGCTCATGGATATTAGGCCAGCCATTACTGTGTGTTGGCTAATATCTTGAAGCTCCATGCATGCAAAATTAATAAACAGTGGGCTCAGCCAATATGAAATATAAATAAAAGTAAATGCCTTGAAGTGATTTTACATAATGACATTGCCCGTTACAGTAACTGAGGAAACAGATGTACACTTGTTACCCATATGCTATCTAGAGCCAACATGAGTGAAAACAATGAAATCCCATTTTCTGAAGTTCTGAGTTCTTCCCAAATAAACAATAACGCTGATGAAGAAATGTTAGTCAACCTAAATATCTGAAACTTCAAATGTGATCTGCCTCCACCCCTCATGTTAAAGAGCAAGGCAAATTGCTCATGTGGAAGGTGATGAAGTTTTAAGTGAAGCAAGACTGCCATCACTCTGTGAAGGTACAATGTTTTCCATTCTTCAAGGGAGGGGAAAAAAAGGAAAAAAACCCAGGCGTACATGTCAGCACGAAGCCTGTAAAATCAGGACTCTGCTTGTCCAGAAGGCCTCATAACAACCTAATTGCCTTACCTCTCTGCGACTGCAGCCCGGTCAAACCACTGCTATTCTATTTTCATTATGAACTGCATATTTCCAGGAGTGATAAATGCTGTGACTTCTTTGTAAAATTAAATGAACCATTATCTTGCCTTTTGACGAGCTCTTTTTCCTTTTGGAAATGCTTTCACGTTCTAACTTATTCCATATGATCCTCCCAATAACCCGTGTGGATGGGATTCGAATGCTAGGAAAGACTATCCTTTGTAGTATAGCAAGGCATATATTAAATTAATTAAGTTATGAAATTAATAACCAGAGGATCTGAACTCTAGTCCTACCACTGACGCTAACCAGATGAGAAACTGATAAAGTCATTTTATCTCAACAAGCACAGAAAATAAAGTGTTCACTTAAATGACAGTTCAAGCAATGAAAAAATGCAAATGGCCCTTAACATTAAAAAAAAATTCTTAACCTCATTCTCAGAATAAGAAAAAATATGAATTAAAAATACACCCAAAACATCACTTTTTAACCTATCCTTGGCAAAAGTCAAATCATTTAGTTATATGCCATGTTGCTAAAAGTAAGCAATGAGGCACTTTCATAGCCTGCCATTGGGAGGGTTGGTTAGCACAACTATGGAAAATTGGCAAAACCTGAAGCAATTATAAATGCACATACCTTTTGACTCATCAGTTCATGTCTAGGAATTTATCCTGTAGGTATTTCTCGCCCAGCTCCAAATGCTCCATGTAAAAAGTAATTCATTTAGCATTGTATGAAATAGCAAACAATAAAAACAATAAATTATGATATATACATTCAATGGAGTACTATACAGCAAATAAAAAGAGTGAGGAGGTTCTTTAAATACAAGTGACCTGAAAGATAAATAGGTGAGTGAAAAAAGCAATCTGCAGAATGGTGTGTTTAGTGTGTAATACTTGAGGAAAAGAGAAAAGCAAAATATATGCATTTGTTTCTATATGCATATCATACATCTAGAAAGATACACAAGAATAATGTTGATTATGCCTCTGGGAGTGAGATGAGGTGATGGGAGACAGGTGTGCTTGCTTAGTTAATTAAATATGTAAAAGAATTAAGTAGATATATGGAGACAGATATATAGAAATATAGATATATGTAAAAAGATCTCCAAATTATTAATATGAAAATAAGGCAAATAAGTAAATATATTGGTACACTTTGCATGAAAAAAAAGTCTTTCTGTATACATACAATACGTGTGTGTGTGTGTGTGTGTGTATTCACATATGTTTCCATAAAATTTTTTTTGGAATGATATGCAAAAAATTGTTGAAGTTAAGGAGAAAAGTGTCTATGGGGAGAAAGAAGACATACTTAGGCACTGCTTGAATTTCACCATGTGCGTGTGTTCCTTTCATAATCATCTTAACCACTTATAAAAGACAAAAATGGGGAAGGGGTAGAATTAACTGAAAGCTACCCATAAAGGGAGCTATCTACCCTAACATGGGTTAAAGTGACCCCTAATAAAAGGATTCTATTACGCCTACAGTCCCACCTTCCTTCTTGTTATTCAAATGTAGATGAGCCTACTGTGAAAAAGAAAATTCCAATTAGAAATTCTGTGTGGATGACAGGCCCCTGAAAACATAAGAGCAAGAGCTCAGGGAATGGATTTGTCTGGTTCGCCACATAAACGCCCAATAAATACGTGTTGACTGACTGACAGGCCCAATTGCTAAGCATGCTACAGAATATGTGCAAAATAGCCTACTTGAGCAGTCTGCCATCCCATGAAGACATTTGATTCCAACAGGCTAGAACTTAATTGGAAAAATATGGGAAGGACAGGATGGCAAGACCGTTCTAACAAAGTCCTCTAAAAATGGACGTTTATTTTTCCCTGCTTATCTACAGAGCATCTTCCCCACAAGACAATGAGCCTTAAAAACATCATTTCCACCAACAGAAATCATTCTATTCCAGATGCTTTGCCAGAGCTCCCTGAGAAAGCGGGGATAGTTTATGTGAGTAAAGAAAGATGGGCATACTACAGGTTCTCTCTGGGCACACATGTGCACACGGACCAGATGAGGTGAATGCTCTCAGAAAAAAATTATTATGTTTTATCCACTGAAGTAAAAAGAGGCTGTTTCTGGGTGTGGAGTGTGAAAAACAGTCTCACTACTTTATAGTCACACCTCATAACATAATCCTGTAACACCTACTGACCCAGGATCTCCAAGAAAGGGATAGTGTTAATTCTATTGCACTTATGGGAAATTTGGGGAATACGTAGCCAAGATCCCCTCAGCCCTGAGGTTCTTACTCATAGCCTTAACCATGATACTCCCTTCCTTATTTGATGATGAGTAGAATCTGCCTTGTTCTTTGGGCACTCATAGAGCAAAGCAGTCCTTTAAGATAAATATTATTAACTCTGTGACTACTATTATTGTTTATTTCAGAGCATAAATAAACACTGTATTTGTAGACGCCCTTGCAGACAACTGAAAGTAAAAATGCCTGTTTTGATCCTGAATCAAAGATTAATACCATCTATATATTTATGCCTACGACCTTTTCTTCCCAATCATTTCAGAAAGAACATTTCTTCTTTAAAATATTTTAGTCAAGCCCTAGCAGGTTTGGCTCAGTGGATAGAACGTCAGCCTGCGGGCTGAAGGGTCCCGGGTTTTATTCCCGTCAAGGACACATGCCGGATCAATGATTCTCTCTCATCCTCGATGTTTCTCTTTCTCCCTCTCTCTTCTTCTCTGAAATCACTTCACTAATTTTAAATTTCAAAAAAAAAATGTTTTAGTCAAGTAATTACGTAGACCAGAACAAACGGTTCAAACTGACTGAGCCATCAGCAGTACTATATATTACTATTCAGGCCTACCTCTCCTCTCCTTCATGTCATATTCAGAGTATTTTTATTTTTCAAACATTGAACCATTTAACAGCCTGCACGGTTAAGGCTACGATTGGTTGTTAACCACTTCTCTAAATACTTCAGGAGACTGCGAAACAGTAGAATTGCACTTTTTTACATCAATATAAAGTCCTGTTTCCCCCCACCCCTCTGCCCCCCTCCTCAAGCTCCCCCATGAATGTGTTTTTCTCCCTCACTTCTTAGACGCATTTGGTAACAATCAGGCTTTTATTTTAAGGAGCCCTAAGATAAGGTATCTGTGAGCTCCACACTTGGAGTAATTGATCACATTTGTTTCCTGTTCGTAGGTTAGACTCCTCACTCTTGCTCTTTTTTTTTTTTTTTTTTTTTAACTTGGCATGTTTCTCATTACCCTCTGCCTTGTTAGCCCAGTAGAAACGTTCTACTGTGGAGAGTGAAAACAGGACGATACTATTACAAATCCCATCTAGTCAGTGACAGCAACCCTTCTCTTTCTTTGGGAACTTCTGGCCACTTCACTCTTGAGTGGGGAGCGCTCCTATGGGTACAGGTATGCTGGCCTGTAACTGAGGGAGGCTCTGTGACACCCGCTTGGTGTTCGCATGTTTAATTCTCACACGGTGCTGATTCATTCCGAGGCTGGTCCCCAGGATGACAACATTGTTATCATATGACTCAACCTGCCCCACCTCATTTCATTTGGGAATGTTAGCTCAGGTTCAATAAGCGTCAGCTGCCAGTTCTGTAAAAGAAGACCCGTATCTTTCCCGTTTATGCTTTCCAGATAAATTGTAATCAGTAGCATTTTATTGACCCTGTCAGGTGGGGCTTAATTTCAGATATTGTCTCAGGAAAGAAAAATGCAGAAATCTGAACAATCAAGTTTTCTTTTTTGTGTCTGTGGGCTAATGAATATGAGTTCAAGACTCAGTCATTATCCTATCATGGTTTCAATCACAACAAAGCAAAAATGCTAGTAACTCAGTGTAAAATGAAATTAAAGATCTGCCTTTGTTTTCCTTTTTAGGACAGCAAGACATATCAAAATAGATGATCTATAATGACTAAAATTAAATTAATGTATTTAATTATAACATTAACATTTATTTATAAAAATATGATAGATTCTAATAAAGTGATATACAGTTCATGAAATAAATCTTAATCCTTTGCCTAAATGGTACTCCTTCAACATTTAAAGTTTTAAAACTATCTTCTTAACAATGCCACTTTTGTATGTTTGGTTGGTTGGTTTGGGTCTCAACTGTTCATACACGTCACCATATTTTGACACCCTTGCATAAATAGCCAGCAAAAGCAACGTATTTTCATAAAATTCAAAAGAAACTAAGATTCAGGAGAAAACTTGGGATCTGGTCTAAGCTCTACCCCCTAAAGTAGTTAGGTGACCTTGGGCAAGCAGCTGACCCTCTGTGACCCTTAGTGTCCTCATTTATAAGATGAGTGGGCTGGGCCAGATGGCCTTCACGGTGGCTTTTCAGTGCTCACACTCTGTGGTAACTAACATTGACCTGAATCGCACTGTGATAGATTGAGTCCTCAAGATTTTCTGAGACTGTTAAATACAGTAGCTGCTAGCCACATGTGGCTACTAAGCACCCGAAATGCAGCTAGTCCAAATCAAGATGTACAGATTCCAAAGATTTTAGTACTCAAAGAGGACAAAATATTTCAATAATAATTTTTACATTGTTTTACAATTTGAAATGACAATATTGTGGATATATTGGTTAAGTAACCTATATTATTAAAATTAATTACACCTGTTTCTATTTTACTTTTTATAAATGCGACTCCTAAAAAATTTTTAAATTATGTATGTGTCTCATGTGATATTTCCATTCTACAGTAATGTAATAAGGGGTCCATGATTGTGTGTTTACCACAGAAATAGGATTAAAATGGAAAAAATCTGAAATACTTAATTTATTGAGGGCCTGCAATAATAAAAGAGCAATCACTTGTCCTATGGATAAAAATATGTAGGTCAAAGCCATGCTTGAAGCACCCATGCTATTCAAAAAAAGCATAAATGTTATAAAGTATGTTTCAGAATACTACAGTACTAGTAATCGACATATAATCTAAATACCTTAAAAATTCCCTCATACTTGTAACTTAATATTCTTATCTAATCTAATTTACATTTGCAAACACCTGAATTATTTTCCCATTACTTCCTTTACAACATTAAGAAAAAATTAGAACAACATTAGTGAAAATATTTATGTGGTATCATAAGTTATATTCTGTGCCCAGCCTGTATGGCTCAGTGGTTGAGCATCAACCCATGCACCAAGAGGTCGCTAGGTCAATTCCCTCTCAGGGCACATGCCTGGGTTGCAGGCTCAATCCCCAGTAGAGAATATGCAGGATTCGGCCAAACGATGTTTCTCTTTCTCCCATCTCCCACTCCTTTACTTATTCTCTCTCTAAAAAAAAAAAATTAAATCAATAAAACCATTTTAAAAAATTATCTTGTTTCTTTAGATAGATGTATCTACCCACTTTATCTTGAGAATCCCTTTGCTAGAGAATTTCTGAAGAACTGAGGCCAGAGACCAAGCTTTTACATATTTTTTGTCAATAGTAGTATCTAGATAATTTAGATTATTAAGGAAAAATCAGTTTCATCTACGTAAAAATGTCTGCACATTTGTATGATAGCTATTTCAGTCAATAACTATCATTTTGTGTTTAAAAATGTTAGATCAAGGCCATAGTATATTTATATTATATATCTTTCTAGTAGGAACTGATATAGAATAAATGTTAATTATATTACAGTGAAACCTAACCCTTAAAAGAAGTATTATCTATTCTGTACTAATATAAATCCAGTTATTATCTGAAAAGAACATTCTATAGCACATAAAAAAGGAGAAGAAATAATAATTACATAGCTGATTGCTGACATTTTCTCTCTCCAATATTCAAATGTTTTCCTTATAAATATATGCAATCTGATTTTTATCATTCATTCTCAAGTATCTGCATCTTTGTCCATCCCCAGAACCTGACACCTTGTTAACTTATGGCAGGTAAAAGCTTTTGAAGATCTACTACTACTCTTGTCCTAATAAGGTCGCTGACCTTTCAGGCTCAACTCCAGCTCACCCCCTTCTTCATTTCCTCTCCTATCATTAGTCTGAAATGGCATCAACTACCTCTCAATTTTCTTCATCCCTTCAGTGTCCCACCTTTTAGTCCAAATTCACCTAATTAGGAACTTAATTTCCTTTTTTCCCTGATTGAAGAATTGATAATGGACAGACCCCATTCATCTCTGAATCATAGAAAATTCTATTGATGATTTCTTATTTAGGAATGCTAAGCATTTATTCTAGAAACTGACTTGTGGAAGCCAAGCTTCTCCAAAAAGTATATTTTTCCAATCACAGAATTTCTGGAGGATGGGGCCCAGAATTCAGGATTTTAAAAAGATTCCCAGGTGATTCTAATGTGCAACCAAGGTTGAGAACCACTGTACTAGAGGATTACCAGACTGTATTTAAAGAGATATATCAGGGAGTTAAGTTAATAATTCCTGAAGCTGGTCATTTTTGGCAAAATTATACAAAGAATTTGTTGCACCAGAAATGACACTTATGGGCTAGATGTCTATCACCAGGTAGGAGTCAGATATTAAAATAACTATCTGGGAAATTAATTACCTAACTTTATCAGAAATTATATCTTTGACTTTAATAATTTAACTGTAGAATTTTCTACTTAAAAAAGCACCTCCATTCCTTTTATCCCCCACCCAAAAAGCATTCTATGACCTTAAAAGTTGGTGATAGAGAAAAAAATACCAATCCAACAATTTTATTCTAATACTCAACTCAAACTTTGAATGTCTAAATTCAAGTCCTATCCATTTAAAGAATGAAAAAATCATCAGCATCATTATAAACCTTGGAATTGACAAACACAATAAATAGCAAAGACAACCCAACTTTATTTTATCCAATAGGTAGTGAGCCCATATCCAGTGCATTCTTCCATAGGACATCAGGACAAATCAATTCACCAACATTTGTCTTATGACAAATCTAGTCAATGCAGAAGAGAATTAGTGAAATAGATGACTTAGGAGAAAATGCATTTTCAAAAAAAAAAAAAAAGGAGGAACAAAAAAAGCACTTTTCAAGCAAATAGTCTCACTGCTCTCTGTTTTTCTGGTGGGCCATTTGAACTGAGCGAGGATTAGATCTTTGCTATCTGGACCAAAGCTATGCCAACACAATTTAGACTCTCCCCTCAAAAGGGAAGTGATAATGTTAATTCCATGAAGTTAGAAGTTATTCTTATAAAGATAAAAATTATAATAACAAATTGTTGGATATTGCTTTTTCCTCCTCATTGAATGATTCATGCTACATAGGCCTATATATAGCATGTTCAAAGGATTTGGCTATTTGTAAGAGACAGGAAAAGCTAAAACAACTTCAAATTCAGCTATTTAAAAAAAAGAAAGATTTCTAGGAAAATGAAATAGAAAACAAAACATTTTTTAAAAAACAAAATTAAGTGAATAAACTACCTCATCAATTTTAGAAAATAACATTGATACGATTTTGTCTGAAAATACAATCGCTTAGATCAGGAAAATCATTAATAGAAAGCAATCATTAAAATGAAGAATTCACTCTAGTTAAGACTAAGGAACTTGAATTCTGACCATCTTAGAGCCCTACATAAGAACATTTTCAAATGGAAAAGAAAAATGAAAGAAAGAATTGCTTTTACGAGTTGCCATGTTTTCTCCTTCATCTCCTGACGCTACTCCAAATTAATCCTAAAGAAGTAAATGTAAATAACTAAGTAAAATTCAGAACTTGTCCCAGGACAGAGCAGCGTTACAAGATCGTCCAAACCATGTTATGTAGCTGAGACATTAGCCTGAGAGGGAAAGAAGAATTAAAGAATTAAAACCAAACATTTCTTCTAAACTTGTGGAAGATAACTTTATTTCATCCTTAAGTATATTTTAAGAACTTGCATGTCTACAAACCAATTATGGTCTCAACACAAAACTTCATATATAACAATCTAAATTCTGTAAATTGACATGTTGTTAAAGTTAGAGTGTATGACAATAAGACTACAAAATTTCTTCTCAACTCATTCAAGTATCCAGCACTTCACCCTAATTCTTCTGTTAACAAGCAGGATACATTTTTTCCCAATATATTGAACAAGCATTAAGTTTCTTAAGCAAATGAAAGAATACTTGCTCAGTCCTCTGTAACTAACCAGTAGATTCACATAGCTGAAATCTTTGATCACTTCTTTCCTTTCTTACTTTGTAAACCTCCTTAAAGTTATTATATAATGACCAGAGTAATGAAGTCCTGAAGATTTTCCATTGAGAGTGGAATTAATCCCAGAGTACTGAGAATTCAAAAAAAAAAGTCAAAATATTGTTAGGAAAATATTAAAAGGAGACTTTGTGGCATTTTTCATCCTAACACCAAAAATGTCAAACCCAGTAAATAGGATCATAGTCACATGTTTTTGACACTCACACTGACAGTAACCCCCAAAAGATCTGCCATCCCCCCCCAAACTGCCCAAGGACATGTTCATTCTCAAAAACCTCATGCCTACCAATTTTCCCCTTATTCCAAACAACTGATCATTATTTCTCCTCCAAAGTTGCCAGAAATTCCTCACTGCCCATAAAGCTTAATTTACTAGTTCATAATATTCCCATATTTATGTATTAAGCTACTTTCACAGGACACAAAAGAATATATTTGCCAAAATTGGCGGTTTCTGTTTCTCTTTTTTAGTTTAGTTTGGTCGTTAATATCCCCATGTTAAATCCTAACCTAGCCTTTAACTTATATCTTAGAAAATCTATAGTGCGTGTACTCCTTAGGAAATGTGTGCGAAATTTAAAAGAATTCGTGTTTTATGGCTAAATCACAGAAGACTGAAAATAGGAAGAATGCAAGGAATGTTGTTAGAATCTCAGAATGTCAGACCAAGTGAATGGTCGCCATGAAAATACAGCTGTATATGTTTGCATGGGCATATGTTTGTTCAGTTTTTTTCCCCCCTTCCCGCGCTGGGGCTTCAGCTTTAGGTCATTCTGCAAACAAGCCCCAGGAGACACACAATTACACTCCCCTGGAGACTGACCCCTTAGAGTGCCCACCTGTAGCCAAACACAGATAGCATCCCGGAGCAATGAATTAGCACTCTAAGCTGATTAGAGCAGCTCTGCACAACTCTATTTTATTGACACAATGAAGAGAGGACAGAAAAGGGCCTGAAATGAGAAAATCATTTCCATGCTGACTGAATTAAAAGAACAAAAGAGCTCCGTGCAGTTGCAGCATTCAATTTGTCGGGGGGAAAAAGGAAGCCACTTAATGGCTCACAATAGATCTGAGCAGACAGATGAAATTTAAAACTTCAGCATGAGTGCGATTAGCAGCGAAACATATTCTAAATCATTTCCTCCATATGCATAATTTCGTTTGATTATTTAGTTCTGTGTTTTACAAAAACACTGGGCTAGATGCTATCTTCACAATGACTTGACTTTTCATTTTTCAAAATCACGGAACAGTTTCTCATTGTATGTTAATGTCCTCAGTGACAACATAAATTGAACAAAACAAGCGTGGCTCATGGTTTCCTTTCACCTTTAGTTTCCAAAAGCGAATGTATAAACAGAGGTTAATTTGTGAAAACTAGGATTGCAAAGTAATCTTCTACCAAACAATTTGCGATTTGAAGTTAAATAAATTACAGACAACAGGGGCCCTTCAGGATGGTGTAAAAGGCAACCAATTATTGCACCCGGAGGCTACAAATAAACTCTGCTGTGCTCAACTCAAATCTCAAAACTGTCTTTCTCAATGTAAAAGATAGCATTAATATCACTAAAAGCAACGTCGTTAAGACAGCATTTTCCAAATGAATAATCTTTATTAAATTTAGTTCAATTAATCACTGTTTTGCTTGTTCTGACTTCTAAATTCCTGAACTAAATTGAATCTGAAATTGATGTCAAAAAATGATCACTTAATAAGCAAGCCTCATCTTTAGATATATGTTAGAGCATTGAAGAAGTTCTAGAATTCCTCTTTACTGTTTTTTTATTTTCCCAACTTATAAGAAAAATCTAAATGTATAAACCATATATGAAAAACAGAATTGGTTTTCCTGAACTGCTCAAATGTTTGTTTTCAATGAAGATTTTTCTCTTGCCAGTGTTGACTTTCAGTGTTTAAAAATAAAAAAAAGTAGAGGCTAAGCTCTTAGTTTCTGATTAAGCTCACGTTTTCATTTACCATGCCTAAACTTCTTTTTTAAAAAAGGCTTTTTGTTTAAAGTAGCCCTTCAGACTTTTAACCACTCATCTTGGCTCCTAATTTAAATGAAGTAAATTCCCTCTTTCTGATCCTGAAATGCCTTTTGCCAAGGTGTTGAGGTGCAATGTAAATTGAGCAAAATAGTACAGAACAGGTCGAAAGAAAAAAAATTACTCTGAGATACTTTGGGATTTGATATTTGGGGTGCATTACTCCTTAATTTGCTAAGTGAAATTTTCCCCAAGAGAAAGTCCAAGGTACTCGGAGGATGATGAAAGCACCAGGGATCTCCCCAACAGCTTCTATTCTCTTGACTCAATGAGGTAAGAGGTTTTTATATAAAGAGAAACTATAAAGCTCGTGGATATTTTAACAAAATCAACGTAGTGTAACTTTGCTGACAGCTTGTCACATTTCACTGACTGTCTGTCTGGGGTACCGTGATAACATCTGCATTCACTCAGTATGAGAGCTTAACATAAGACAAAAAAGTGGGCCCTGCCACAGGCGGTCCATCAGTCTGTCAGTTCTGACATGTCATCTGAATTTTTTGAATCACTAAACACTTTTGAGACTCTGGTACTTATTATCTTTTCTTAGTTTCTATACTCACTCAGCAATGCTGGAAAACGTGAAATTTGCAAGTAAGGTAGTGGACGTCCCGGGCTTTTTGTTGTCTAATCCGTAGGCCCTCATTCATGCTCACTGTTAATCTCTTAAGACATTATAAAACTGTTAGACAAAGAAATGTGAATACCTCTGCTTCTTTCGAGAATGGGAGGAAACCAAGGAAAATCGGGATCATGCTAAGCTATTCTTTTCACTATGAAAATGGTAACTTAAACCTGTTGCATCAAATTATCTATAATTCCCCACGCTAAGGCGAATGGTTTTGAAGAATGAACAAGAGTAGTGTCACATAAGGGGGAAAATGATCACAGAATTTTCAAAATCTGCCAAATCTGATGTTGACAGAGCATTGGGATCCTGGTTGCTGATTTTCTCACTGTTTCTATTTTTCATGCCGGGCTACATGGCATATGGCTAATATGCTTTCATGAAAACGTGTAAAAAAGTTTACTGATACTTACTTTCAATCATCAAATAGTTTAGATAAGTTTGCTCTGCATGAGGAACACTGGGAAAGTTAATAGCCACATGAAAATTGCCTTAAAATTGGGCTAAAATTCATTAAAACACTCTATGTCTCCTATTTAATGAGCAATTTTGTCCTCAAAACTAGAAAACTTTACAGCAATGTTTCTGTAAAGTGTAAATATAAATGGATCCTCAGAGCCAAAGAGAATGTTTTTATGAAGCACATAAAACAGCCAAAGCTGCATTTCTCTCTCCTCCTTACAGTCATTCAGGACATTAAGTTAAAATGATGGGCATCTATTCTCCAAGTAACCAAGAGATAGGGAAGTTAAAAAAATAATATTAAATTAAGAGGCAAGTGTTCTTCTGGCCCTCAAATACTATTTCCCTTTTTTCATAAGCACATGCTTCACACCTGCAAATGATTTCAGGTTTAGACAAATGCCCTTGTAAGTGACTAACTACAGGTGTGCTTCCACCTGCACCCTCGAAATGACTGCCCCCCAGATGGTGAATATTTGTTCAGAAGGAAGGTGACACATATTAGATGGATTCCCAATTAATTTAACCAAAACTACAAGGCAAAGAGAATTGTATGGACATTTGGCTAAGGGTAAGAACATATAAAATAAAGATAAAATGCGAAAACAAAGAGGGAAAGAGGAAGAAAGGAAAGGAAAAGGGGGAGGAAGAGAAAGTTGTCATTAGTCACTGTGGTGTTTTGCCAAGACGTGTGGTGGACAAACAGTACGTGCTTGTGGAATTAATATGTTAGTTAGTAAAGAGCAAAAATAGGAATGACTTTTGAAACCATGTGTTATCTTCTGCTCTTACTAGTGCTTCATATAAATTCAAATGGAAAAACAATTTTCCGTACAAGCAGAACCTCCCTAATGTAAAAATTGGGTAAATGGCGCTCACACTAAGGATTCCTCTGCTGTGAATAGACTTTGTGACTATTTCCCACTTTTCTTCCTTTGGCATCTCGTCATCTTGTAACTCTCTCAAGAGCTTCGATGTAATGTCATTTGCTTGATGTTTAGTCTGTGCCTAAAATGTCAGCTGTTTATTATTTTTAACATTTCAACGCTAACACAATGGCACTTCAGAATAAAGGGCAAGGTTTCTGACACATCTCAATGACCAAAGGACTTATATTAAATAGGGTTTCCCTTCTTCCTGAAAATACAGGGTCACTCATTTTTTTAAAAGTTAGATGGACCAGTTTTGATTACTACATAATTTTCTTCTGACATTTCTGTAACCAGGCTATGAGTGGTCCTGTTTTAGACACTGTAGCGAGATCTAGCTTATTACTTCAAGGAGACTATGCTTTGTTTACAGCCAGAGAAAACCACCTTTTCTTTTTATTGAACAGAAGACTAAGACTGTGGAAGGGTTGCGAGCCAAAGGACAAGAAGATAAAAGGATAACTCTCCAAAGGCAGTATTTCTGTCCTTCCTAAACTCCGAAGCTCAGGGCTCTCATAGGGAGGAACTATTTGGATTCTAGACAAAAATTAAGAGAGTAAATACATATAAAGTTTTCCATGACACTAGAATAAACTTATAAAAGTTATAGCAAAGCTGAAAACATAAGTGGTTTTCAAATGATGACAGATAAATTCACAGCTGACAGAGTCTTGATGAGGGGCAGCTGATGGTGGAAAACCACCACAATTATACTATGTGTTCAACCTCTCCCATCTTGTGTAATGAATTCTAACACTTTATTGTGGCAATCAGTGCTTCTTTTTAATCATTTTTTCTCAATTTGAATTAACTAATCCTCCAGCTCCCTAAATCTAGTCTACCAGAATTCAGTTTTAAAAATCACATTAATCTATATCCACATTAAATCTAGTCTACCAGAATTCAGTTTTAAAAATCACATTAATCTATATGCATATCATATGTCACATCACAAGTCTGTCCTCCTTGCCTTAAAAGTCCTAATATTTTAAGTATCACCTTACCTGGTTACATCACCTTCATCCTACCCCATAGAAATGAGGGCAAAATAACTTTCTTTTCCCTTCTCAACACTACTTGGAGGATTGTAATTGGGGATTAATGTTCTGAGCACTTAGCTGGACTATACAGAGAAACCAAAATGCTTCAATCATACTTTACAACTTGCATCTTACGCTCTCAAGGAGGTTCATGGAAGATTTGCAGAGCAGAAACTAAAGTCAATTGGAGATCCATGTCTTGATCAATCAGTTATGGTAGTTGAATAAGGAATCAAACTTCAAATGAACACTTCTGAGTCAAGCTCACCAAGTGACATTATATACCTCCTCACCATAATACCCTTCATAATGTTCCTGACAGCTCAACATTTAGGGACCCATGTGGAGCTCTGTAATTTAAATCATAACAATTCATGATTTCATCAAGTGCTTTCCATATTTTTGAGCCAGGCTCATCTATTGGCCAAATCATCTATTCTTCAACTTTTGTATTGCTGACAATATTCTTATAGAATTAACATGTTCAAAGGAGAATTTCCATACTTTGGAAGGTACAAGGAAAGTGAAAATTCTCTTGTTAAAATCATATTCACATCTGGCTTTCTTGAGATTATTTCCTTTTTGAAGTTAGAAAAGAAAGCAAAGTCCTACATTCTTATTAAACCTTCCAATTAAATGCATTACTAAATCTAGATTGTTCTCAATGGAGGCCCCCACACAAGGAGAGATTCTAGGATATAACAGAGTTTGTTTAAATAAAGAATCATTAGCACGTGGCAGTTTTGTGACTGTTTAGCCCATGCTGCAGAATTTAGAAGGTATACACATTATATCGTAATGGTCAGGAGAACTGAGAGGGGAAGATAACTGTGCCTCAGAGAAGCAGAGACCCACTACCACTTGCCCAACCCACCAAGCTCTTCCTTCAAGAAGTTACTAACCACTCGCAGGCAACTTGACTTTCAGTCTACTATTACTTTCAGCCACAATCCTCAACCAAATTATTCAAGTACCCTTCTTCTACTATCCCATGATTAGAGAGCTTATCCTCAGTTTCTAATAGCACATATTTTAGTATTTCTTTGTGGATAAAAAAAAAGCAAAAAAAAACTTTTGATAATTTTGTATTCAAAATGATCAAAGGTAATGGTGGACATGTGAGAAGTCATAATGGGTCTTCTACAGAACCTGATGCATGAAACCCCAAATTTCTTTTCAGAAAAATCTCAGGACCCACTGACCCACCAGATACACAATATAGGAAAAATGTAAGAATAAATAAATGGCAATGTACGAAAACATTAGGATATGTATTTCCACTTATCTGAAATACTTTCATGCATTTAACCACAATACATTTAGTTATGATACTATTCTCAATGGTTCTGAGCCATTCTCACTTAATGGGGAGTTCCACTGATAGAGTAGAGCCCAGGAAGGAAGCAAATTTACCAGCTGGCCGGGCTGTTATTTCACATGGAACAAGGTCAACGTTTGTCGATAGGCAGAGTGTGCTGTCCTCGCGTAAGATTAGATGTTGCTGCCTTAGGAAGCAAACTTGCTGTCATGGTTTGCATTTGTTCTTAGGTTATTCAAAAAGAACGCCACCACGGCCCTTACTGAAGAAGAGCATGAACTGGAATAATTGCACACCTGTCCTCCCAAACTCCACAGACCAGCTCACACTTGACCCTGCTACAGAAAACCAGGCCTCTTGTTACCTGGCTGAAGCCCCAGGGGCAGAGTTTACAACACACAGGAGTGTTGGAACCAAGAAAGATAAATAAGAGTGAAAAGGAGAGAGAGCTCTCCAAAGGATGAATGCATCAAGAGAGTTAGGCCTGAGGAGGTACACTTTTCAAAGACTTACGTGTTAGCTCCTACCTCTCTCAATCTCACCCTACCATGCTGTATGAGACTAAGTTCACTAAGCACAAAGTCAAAACCCCTTGTCCTCCTCCTCTGCACTGTCTAGAAATGCTTACCAGAGTACTCAGTAAAATATGATGCAAAAAGAACCCTCGACTTTGGAATGATGGTACCTCAGCTTTAGAATAATGGTGGTGATGATAATTACAAAAATTAGTGTGCTTTGAAGTGATTACTATGTCATGCCAAGCCCTGCTCTAACACTTTACATTACTTTACAAAGTAATCTTCACATTAATCTTATGAGGCAGATCCTATTGTTACTACCATTTTACAGATGAGGTAACTGAGACAAAAAGTGGTTAAGTACTTATTCAAAGTCACAAAGCTAGTAAGTGATAGAAAATTTGGACCAAGGCCATTTGTCTCTAAACCCAGTCTTCTCAGCCCATATGATATGCTGGCTCTTTTATTGAAGAAGAATATAAAGACGATGAAGAAGATGAAGAAAGAGAAGAAAGAGAAGAAGAAGGAGGAGGGAGAGTGGTAGGGGGTGGAGGCCTGGACAAGGGCCCATGACACCTGTGTATATTTGAGAGAACCAAATGGAACCTTTGAATGTTGCCTTAGTGTCTCAGTACAGTTGAGGCTGAACTAAGTCATATCCAAGGAACAGAATGAAATGGATGCCTGCATCTTTTCAGGGATGGGTAGGAATAGAATCCTCTCTCTAACCAACTTACTTCCCTTCCAAAACAAAGCTTTGGTCTTAAGCTGCCTTCTCTGCTGAAATATGAAAGCTATAAAGATATTCATATCAAAGGTGCTTTGATTTTAGGTTTACAAAAGATAATTATACAAGTTTAATACAAGATAACTTGTAAAACAAGCATCCATTTTCTACTTAAAGTTAATTTGTATCCTTCCCAGGCGCAAAGAGCAAAACATGGCCCTGATATAAATAAAATCTCTAAAATCATGACCATGTAGAGCAGGGGTCCTCAAACTACGGCCCGTGGGCCACATGCAAATACAAATATTGTATTTGTTCCCGTTTTGTTTTTTTACTTCAAAATAAGATATGTGCAGTGTGCATAGGAATTTGTTCATAGTTTTTTTTTAAACTATAGTCCGGCTCTCCAACGGTCTGAGGGACAGTGAACTGGCCCCCTGTTTAAAAAGTTTGAGGACCCCTGATGTAGAGCATGTCCACAAGGATAAAAAGAAGTACAGAGTGGGTGCCTGAGACAGAATTCAAAGACTCAGAAAGTCAGAGCTAGAATAGACCTCAGGGAGACTTCAGAGGACAAAGCCAGGTGACTTTTCCAAGGTCCTAAGTCGGAGCTGAGGCAAGAAGTTAAGGTTCCTGGTACCCAGATCAGTGTTCCTTCCACTGTCTCCCTCGGCCTCCCTGAAACAAAAACCACTAGACATCTGACAAAGAAGCAAACAAGGGAGCCATGCCACATGAATGGCCAGATTGTTGAGGAAAGGGGGTGGGGGGAAGGAGTAAAGGGCTGGAGGATAATATGGTTTTACAGAAATCTATTTGCAAGTAGATCCTGTGGTTACCAATGTGGCTGCCCAAGAGAAAGAACAACTGACTGACAGCACGGACAAAGGCATGGACAATCTCACAAAGGGAGATACAGGAGTCACGGTGCTTCGTGCGTATCACCCATACACTTCATCACGTCAAGACCAAGAAAAACAGTGAGGAAAAGCCCACTGCGCACAAGGGCCCCTTTATTCTTTGGGCTTTCCCGTTTCACACACGTTACCTGATGAAATGTTAGACTTTTTGCTTCTGTTTTGTAGGATCCTTTTGATTTCTCCATGTTCAACTAGCACATTTCATAACTATGTAGTGTTCTTATTTTTTTCGCAAATTCATGTGCTGTGCACACTGCTGATATATTTGGAAGTTAATGAAATCAGATGAAAATAGCTGAGATTAAAATTTCCCCATTTCTTCACTACAATGTCTGCCACCTACTGTTCAGCCACCAACTATTGCAGCTCTTGCATCAATTAAACTTGGTATTAATATTCTCTGAGGTGGAAAGACTCTATTAGCCTTCTTTTTTTTTCTCTCCCCTGTTCTTTGCTTCCAACTGTGCTTAGCTTTGGAACCCTCTGACAAATGGCCATTATTCTCTGAGCTAGTAAAAAAAAAAGAAAAATTCTAAACTATAGGGGAAATATCATTGGTCAAAAGCCCAAGGGAACTGGCTTGTTGAATTAAATGATAAATATATGCATTTAAGGTCATTAGAGACTTTATCTCCTGTAAAGGCTATATTTGTCAGATTGATATAATTTCTCTCAACTGAGTACTTAGCTCCATCCACCAACATTTGTGCGATTATTCCTTTTCCTTTAAGTGGGCGACTTCTAGCTAACAACACGTGTGTTCTTTCTGGAGCTGCTTCTTGAGCGATCAAGGCACACCTTTGTTTCATTTCGTATGCAATTTTCACCTCTGACCCAAGAAATGAGTCCTGGGCTTCCTGAACTTTATTGCCTGTTAATAGACTGCTGGCTCTCTTTTCAGCAGTAATAGAAATGGCGGAGAGGCATTTCATTTAAGAGGCTGGCACACTACAGCCTGAAAGACAATGTCAGAATTAAAAGTCAGCCTGGCCAAGAAACAACATAAAGACCACAGTGACATGAAAGAGGAAGTTTTCCATATTCTATCGCAGACAACGGGACACCAGTATGGAAATACGAACAGCATCCCAGATCTAATTATTTTCCCACCGCACAGCCACAGACACCCGGAACGGTGCTAAGTGATTGATCTAGTAATTCATCTTCAACTTACACCTATCTACATATTTGGTGTCTCCTCATTAAACTGGAGACATCAGCGACGAACATATGAAGTGGCGGTCTTTGGCTTCATAAAATACACACAGATGCTCATCAGGGGCTCTTTCCTGCCTACTTCTTAGTGACACGTGTTTATAATTTTGTCTGTATTTCGTTTGCTGTGGTTTACCCTTAAGTACATCTGTTCAATTAAAATGGAAATGTGTGACATGGCCCGGACTCAGCAACTTTCGAGCTTGTTAATGAAACGTTCTAAGGTTCCTGCCTTAGCTCTTTATTTGCAAAAGGATTTCATTCTGCAGTTTTCCAATGATTGAAAAGTACAAATAAAAATAACCCTTTAAAACACATACAAAGGAGTCGACTGTTTTGTTAATAGTTAAGAAAAGACATTATTACTGCATAAGGACATTATTTTACATGAAAAGACATTATTAAAAATGATTTACTGCCTCATGTTTGAAAACTTACAGGAAAAGTCTTATAATATATTAAACTTGTTTATTACGACTTCATATAATTTTGAATAATACTACTTTTTCCTTTGACAAGTGCAATAAACTCTACTGGTAGAGACATAGGTTGATTATCACGAGTCAACTGTGTTGCTTAAAGAAACATGCCCAAACAATCAGCTCTTGAAGGCTGCATCTCCAGTTATTTACACTCACCATCATGGTAATAACTCACCATTTCTATATTAATAAGGCAGTGAAATTTATTATGATGGTATTGAAAAGTTATTAAGTACTGCATCCCAAGTGACAAAGTACCACCGCACTGTCACTATCCAAAAGCAGTTGCCCATTCATCACCTGCCTTTCCAGATGGTCCTGCATCTTTATCGCTCCCAGGTTGGTGACATCACCTGTTCACCCACTCAAAATTGATGATGAAAGCAAACAGATCTATCTTACTTACATTTACCAAATCAATTTAATTTTTACAGGCCATGGCTTGGTGACATATTGACTGTTTTCCTTAATGGCATCTACCGTATTTAATGCAAGGATGTCATCTTTGATTCCTGGCTCGCATAATGTGTCATTTCATAATAAATTTCTCTAACATATTTACTTAATGGAAAGAATTATGATTGCTTGTCAGTTCTCTTATTAAACACAATGATAATTCTTTTTCTTTTTGAGAATCACCCACTGGGCAACAGAGCTATTTTTAATCCTCCTTCGTCTCTTAAGGGGGCCAGTAACTTGGATATAAAATAAGTTCTAATCAAACACTGGGCATATGACTGACCACTCTCAATCCCGGAGCTCAAACGAAAGGGTTTTTTATCTTACTTCTTTGTTATTATTGAAGAACTAGATTCTCGAGAGATGCTATGATTAAAATAATATATTAGCAATAACTAAAGACAAACATATAAAATGTCAGTACAAAGGATAACAGCTGTAAAACTGACCTTAATGGTTCATATGATGTTTAATGTTTACTTCTCTGGATTATTACAATCAGTTCTCTTCAGCTAGTGCCCTCAGATCAAATGTATGTTAACATAAATATCTGCATTATAAAAGGTTAAGATGCAGGATGAAAGCCTAGTCTACTCACGATCTGGTACTCGCACGTGTCACCCCTTCTCCCCAAGTATGATTTACAGATCCCATCTGCTGTCCTTCCAGACAAATGCTCCTCTGACACGTGTCACCAATGCATTGTGGTGCATTTGTGTCACCTACAGGGACTAGATGACCAACACCAATATTCAAAGAGGTACAGGGCCCAGAGGGCAGGAACTGTGAGGACTCCCAGTCCTCTCCCCCACCCCACCTGTATTATGTGTATGCAAATAAAACCAACATCCAATAAACTCCAAGTTTGACTCTGAAGAGAAAAACTGGGGAAGGGTCTGTGACAAAGGAAGAAAACTGAATAATCTAAGGTGCGTGTATTTATTTCTTTAGATATCATGACCTAGCCAAATGAAGTCATAGTACAAGTGCTTGGCTAAATTAATAAGGAGAGTGAAGAGAGGGAAAGGTTTGGGGGCTCTGGCCCACACTGCTGACCTAGACTAACAGCCGTCATGGCTCTTGGTCACCTCCTTCTCTAGATCATCTGACTTCCTCAGACAGCATTATCAAAGTTAACCTTCTCCAGCCCCTTCACGTAAGACTAGACCAGGAGTGACCTCCAATTTCACCTTGCCCTTGAACTGACTAGGTCCCAGGATCAGTGGCTCCCTGAGTTTGCAGGGAGATGGAAGAACACAGAACTGTCCTCCATCTGTGTTCCTACTGTTTAGTCTCAATCAAATGAGCATAAATTAATATGTCAACAGCATCCTAGCATGGTTTATGTCTCTTTGGATACCAAGTCCGGGATTTCCTATAACCCTGTAATTGGAATGATACCAGCTCAAGTTAGAAAGAAAACAGAAGGAAAAACAAAACAAAACAAAACAAAAAAAAAGCATGAGGGAAGAGCCAGGTAACCTGCTCCCATGTGTAGATTAGGTTCAAATAAGGAGACTCTTCATGCTCATCTCTTGAGATGAACTTACCCTAACTCATTGGTTAGGCAGAGTCTTGCCCTTGGGGGAGGTTTCCAGGAAAATGGCGATTCAAGCTGACAGTGTTATGAGACCAACAAGAACATGTTTTCTGAGGGCAGCTGGCCTCTGTGCCAGGGTGGAGATTCTCTGCTGGCATCACACACCTGCTGAATTCCTACTGCAAGAATCTAAACAAATGAAGAAGGAAAAAAACACAAAAAAACAAATCATCCACACCTGTGGCTGCCAACCAACTGAGGTTGCTGTGCCATGCCAAGCACACCTGGGCAGGGCAGCCTGGGAGGTCAGCTGCAGTGTCAGAGGAAAATACCACTGTCGGTTGGTAGGAGGCACAAAGGTGCCCACATCCCACGGATCAGTGACAGGAGCTGACTGGCCAATAGTCACAGAAAATAAATCATAGAAAATATATGCATATCTCCTATACAAATCTCTTCATGAAGGTGTGGTAGGAAGAAGAGAGAAGATTTCAGAGCAGAGCTATCTGTAATCATCATCTTCTCCCCATCATGCTCCCAGGGAGGAAGGAGTCTTCCTTCTGGGTCAACAGCTGGATCCTTGTTTATTAGCTAAATCCAGATGCTAAGCAATCTATACCCAGTAATACTACAACGGACAAAGGTGAGGAGAGTGTTTGAGAGGGCAAAGTCTTTGAGAGCAGCACCTGCTGGGTGTGGAAGATATTAAAAGAGTAAGAAAGTGAATAACAGAGATATATTGGATGAAAGGATTTAAGTCTTGCAGGGCATTATAAATGGAATCCTCCTTTGATGTTTCTAAAAATGATTTATTTGGGGTTTTTTGAAGGGGTGGAGGGAATACTGGCCCTTCTTTAAAAAAAAAAATATTATAGCTCAGCCAGTGTAGCTCAGTGATTGAGCACTGACCTATGAACCAGGAGATCCCAGGTTCAATTCCCAGTCAGGGCACATGCACGGGTTGTGGGCTTGATCCACAGTGTGAGGCCTGCAGGAGGCAGCTGATCAATGATTCTCTCTCATCATTGATGTTTCTATTGCTCTCTTCCTTGTCTTTCCTCTCTGAAATCAATAAAAATATTTTTTTAAAAATATTATAGTGGCTGCCAAAGTGGAACCATAAGGTACCCAACTTTACATGGGTTACATAGAGAAAGCATCAGGGACCATCCAAAATGCTTAGATCCAAAATTCCAAAATTTAGATTCCAAAATGATCAATGAAAAACACTTAAGAAGGCATATATATTTGTGTGTGTGTGTGTGTGTGTGTGCGTGTATGTGTAAGGTTGTGCAGGGTGGGTTGTGAAGATACCGCTTCTGTATCTGATGACAGCCGACAACTGACTTCCTAGGATTAGATTAAGCAGCACAAAGCAATGATTTCCTGTGCCTTGGGTAACATTTGACTGATGGAATAAAAGTCTGGTCTGAAAGCTGATGGGATAGATGCTTAATAATTGGATCTGGAAGTAGTAGATATTGGGAGCAAGTGACATGACCAACAATCATAGTATAAACTTTTAAGTGTTCTTGACCTTGCTTGTCTTATTCCTGGTCAAGGATGTCTCTCTGAGAGGATATCTCTGAGATATTCTCCTTTGGTCATAGGAGTTCTGATGGATCCAGCTATGGTGTGAGCTCCTAACTCAGCGGTTCTCAACCTGTGGGTCGCGACCCTTTGGCGGTCGAACGACCCTTTCACAGGGGTCGCCTAAGACCATCCTGCATATCAGATATTTACATTACGATTCATAACAGTAGCAACATTACAGTTATGAAGTAGCAACGAAAATAATTTATGGTTGGGTCACAACATGAGAAACTGTATTTAAAGGGCCAGAAGGTGCCAGAAGGTGGAGAACCACTGTCCTAAGAGAAGCAAGCTATTTCTGTGTAATGTTTGTTCACCTTCTATCAGTACAAGCAAAAGTCCCTTTATAACAAAGTTGTTGTCAAATTTCTTGTGCTGTACTAAAATCTTGTTATATCAACATGAAAGGAATAACAAATGAGAAGGTAGCTGTTGGTATCTATTTGCTACACACATGCGCGTGCGCACGGCTCTTTATCTTATTCTTTGTCATAATAATAGCTGACCACTTCCTGCTTTTGTGATTGTTTTTTTTTCCGGGGGTGGGGGGCTTGAGAATCCTACTAATTATCATGGAGAAAATGTTCTTTAAAAGCATACAATATTTACCTATCTTCGGCTTCAGCTACTTCATGAAAAGTCAGAGCAAACATGAGGCTAGCATTTATCCACTGAATGTTCCTCTAACTGAAATACTAATTCATTTTTATAAATTCTTAGGCAGGATTAGTACTTTATCACAATTACTATATGATTCTGTCAGTGCAAATAAACTCTGAGAAGCTACGATGCTATACTAATAAAAATTTTTATGTATTGCTCAAATTAAAGAGTGTGTAAGTACCCTCAGTGTCTGCATGTCTCCACATTACCTGCTTATCATTATTGGAACAAATTCTCTCCATAGTGCTACACTGAACAAACGGGAGCAGAGAACATGCACCAACTCTTTTATTCTAAGGCAGATTTGAATCAGTTATTTCCCGTTGCTTCCCACTGCTTCCTAACTTACACTCAAGCGAAAAGCTTAGAGAATAGAGTATCTTTATGCTGTGGTCCCAGCTAAGTATTCTAGAGTATGAAGCATTATAATGAACCTCTGCCCCTGGATAGACCAAATCTTAGAACCGATTGTGAAGTCTGTGTTACAAGGATCTTTCCTGAACATTTTTTTAAATTTTGAGCCCATTAGTATTACTGTTGATTTAGTGACTAAAGGGAGAAGCAACAACCATGCAAGTATAGTATAGCAGCAAATAAATAATAACAAAAAACTCATTTTAGTCCATTTTGTGAGATATGCTAACGATTTAGATGAGGGTTCCTAATTGGAAGAAAATCACCCAATATTCTTTTGAAAAGTAAGTGGCTCACACACAAATTTTAGTTGATCCCCAAGACAGACAGAGTTAAAAAAAAAAACTCCTGACACTTGGGGAACTTTTACAAATTTTCAATACCCGACTTTCCCACCTCACTGACAACACTTTGGAAGTACGAGAAGTTGTCAAAACAGCAATAGGAAGAGTTGACATGCTGAACTCCCCATCAGCACCTTTCATGGAAGAAAGTATAAGCTGAGCAAGCTCCCTGGTGTTGAAAGAATGTAGGTGGGTGGGTTAAGGGGACTTCTGACCTCTTCTCAGAAAAGAGGGGTCTCTCTTGAGCCCAGGACAAAACTAGACATAGTTCCTGATACTTCGGGAGAGTAAACTTCTATTTTCTTCCAACAATCAGGGATTCTGTTTCTATAATCTATATATATATATAAAAGCCTAAGCAACCGTTACCACCGAACGACAGGAACAACCGGTTGCTGTGACGTGTACTGACCACCAGGGGGCAGACACTCACGCAGGAACTGCCCCCTGGTGGTCAGTGTGCTCCCTCAGCCAACCTCCCACAGCCAGCCAACCTCCCATGGTCCCTCCCCCTTTCAGCAGGCCCCATCTGGTGGCCAGCAGGCTCCATCCAGCAGCCAGCAGGCCACCAGGGAGTGGGCAAGACGGCCCCAATAGGCCCTGATCGCTGGCCCGGCCTAGGGACCCCACCTGTGCATGAATTTCATGCACTAGGCCTCTAGTGTATGATGAAAGCACAAGATGAATAAAATAGACTGTATCCTCTTTTCTTGATTTCATTATATTCTAAGAGAATCTATAACAACCTCTTGGGCCCCAATGACGATCATGTTCAGAGTCATGTGAACTAAACCTCATGTCTTCTCTTAACATTTTTCTTAGTTTGTAACTTCTCACAAAGTAAAAATTGAATATCCAAACTATACTTGCCATCTTTTAATAATATTGCAAAAACATCATACTTTATAATGTAAGGTTTCATGGTAATATACATTTAGTATTAGATTACATTCCTCTTTCTTAATTACCCATTAAAAACACCCTTTTTGATACTTGGTAGCCTTCTCCTCTCTTAGAATCAATTCATTTCAAAATTATTAAGAGAAAGGTCCTCACTTCTTAGTTATCTAGCTCTAAGGTCACAAAATTGGTCAAGGGTACTTGCTTTCTCATTAATGAATATATGCTTTTTCTCTGGAAAAAAAAACAACAACAAACAGGTAAAATTCATTTTAGCCCAAGCAGACCTAAGGAGAAGTAGGGGAGCAATACTGCCATCAAAGATATCTGGTGCATATCTCTAAAATCCCAAATTACCCATTTTTCTTGATTACCAAACATATATTATTTGATGGTCAGCCTGCTGACTCTGAACCAGCTTGTTATGTTTCTTAAAATTACGATGCTGCTGTTGTTTTAATGAATATTCCTGTTTCAGCTAACACATAGATTGCATGTTCCAATAAGTGAGGCATCACTGCAGAACTCAAAATCAAGCTTACAAACATGAGAACTATTTATTTTTAAATGGGGAGGCACACCTTTACTATAATATCACATTTCAAGAGTTCATTGCTAAAACATGATGTATTGTCAAAGCACTGCATCAAAATTATTTAACGAATTTCTGACTCCAGTAAAAATCTCTTTCAACTAGTCCTTCCCTTCTATTTAACAGAACATAAGAGAAATTTACTGTCCACTCATGTCATTATTTTTCAGTGTCTGAATATGTGTGTGTTTGAGGGGAAGAAAAGAAAAGCTAAGTTCATATCTGGTATTTTAACCGATCAAAATAATCTGGAGGAATTCTGGGTAAGATGGATAAAATAGAGGGTTTGGCACCTACTAGGTGCATTGTCAATTGACTTACATCTACCTGCAGAGTTTTATAATGACCAATGATAATAAAGTTAGCCTCCCTCCCTCTCAAAATGTGCTAAATGATAATATTCAAAAGAAACAAAATTTCACAGTTTTTTCAATGACCTATCTCAGCCTCTGAAAAAATACACCACTCACATTACCCTTTGGCTTAAAAAGAAATTTATGAATCTCTCCTGAATCCTTGTTTTAATTGTTAATTAAGAAACAACCAGTGCTTCCTTTTCAAATAAACCCAGAGTCACATAATTAGACCATCCTGGAGATAATTGAATTTTTTGGAAATGAGAAATGGGAGAAAGAAATAAAATTTATAAAAATCAATAAAAAAATATAATTGGCCTTTGCCCTCTCTAATAACCCTGTGCCAGATCTTTATTTTAGCCAAGTTTTTGTTGTTGTTCACCTGTATTGAGCTCTTCTACCAGGAAGAAGGTTCTTTGGTAGGCTTTTAACACACAATGTCACATTTTACCTTCATAATATCCCTAATTGGATAGGTACAATTATTATCACCATGTTACATGGAAGTAAACTGAGGGGCAGCAAATTAAGTAACTTTTTTCCAAATCATTCAACTAGCAGGTAGAACGTTGAGGAAGATCTGAGCCCAGGAATTTTCACTTCAGAATCCTGCTCCCCTCTGCTCTGTCAGGCACTTCCCACATTATCACATAATGGTCATCTTCACAGGAAACATACCGGAAAACCCTCATCTTTAACCAACACATTTTTATTATCATTCACTCACTAAATCTATTGTTCTAAACCTAAGGAGTGTTCTATCACTACGTAATTACTTTCAGATGCTAGAGACAATCAAGTGCTCCCTAGTCTTTAAAGATCTTTTTGTTAGAAACGTGTCATACATGTATTGCAAAGTGGCAATCATTGCCAAGTTATTTTTAAAATTTCTCTTTATTAAATCAATACCAGTTTTGAAGAAATCACATATATGATATTTTCAATATCTATGCCTTATTTTCCTTAACTGTATATTTTGGTCTATAAGCCATATTTTCAAAAATATCCTATTTCTCTATAATATAAACTTAAATGACTTTCAAAAAGTGCCTTTACGGAAAAATATATTTAACTTTTTAAACATTATTTAAATAGGGTTCAAAAAGGTGACCCCTAATTGCAATATTAACGTTGAGCTTTCTCTTTTAAAAACTTTTTTTTTAAAAAAAGACTACCATATCTCTTTACTTCATTTTAATTATAGAACAACTAATGATATGTGACAGTTATTATTGTCCCATTTGTCAAATAAAAGTGCAGGAATCAATTGATTTTAAGTTGTTTCCCTACAATCACACAGTAGCAGCTGAGTTAAGATGAGTCTCCATGTCTAATATCGAGATTCTAGCCTTTTCCATAGACCTACCTCAGCCCCCACTCCTTGACTACTATATCCATTCATTCATTCATTCATTCATTCATCCACTCACTTTCTTCTTGATAAATTATTTGTTAAATGTTTGTGTTATGGACTAATGTTTGAATCTTCCCCAACCCCATGTGTTAAAGCCCTAACCCTCATTGTGACTGACTATATTAAGAAAGGGTATTTAGGTGGTAATTAAGGATCAATGAGGTCATATTGATGGGGTCCTGATCTAAGAGGAGCCAGAGAGAAGTGGGGTTCTCTCTCTCTCTCTCTCTCTCTCTCTCTCTCTCTCTGTGTGTGTGTGTGTGTGTGTGTGTGTGTGTGTGTGTGTGTGTTTGTGTGCATGCAGTACTTAGGAATGGCCATATGAAGATAGCAAGGAGGCAACCATCTCTAAGCCAGAAAGAGAGTCTTCAGCAGAAACCAAATCATCTGGAATCTTGATCTTGGACTCCCCAAGCCTCCATAATTGTGAGAAAATAAAATTCTGTTGATTAAGCCACTCAGTCTATAGTATTTTGTTATAGCAACCTGAGCTGACTAATCCAGTCTAGTTATTTCAGATAATGTAGTTAGCATTGGATAGTACCACAGAGTGAACTCCATCAAGACATTACACTTAAAGAATAAAACTATGCAAGCTCTCAAAGATACTTCATTCTGTTAGGGAAGCTAGACAAATAATTTGGATGCTGTACAATGCTTTAAGGTCTTTAGTATATGGGTTTATCTAATATTATGGTGGGACAACATTTAAGCATTACTAAATTGTGACTAGAAAAGTTAGGGATAGTGTTACAGAAGAAGAGAACTTGAAGACTAAGTAGAAACTTGCAAAGGATGTGAAGGAAAAGGAGGTTTCAACCAGGTGGGGAGACCAATGTGTGCAAAGAATGAAGGCTGGATATAATATGGGAACTATGAACCAGACATGCTTCGTATGGGAAAGAGTAGAGTCAAAGATGATCCATTTTTTGCTTGAATAACTGGACAGATGGTAATGCAGTTTATTATACAGGAAATATACAAGGGGGGTAACTTTGTAGGAAGAGCAAGGATAGTACTAGAGTGGAGATTGCCATGATTTGTTCAGTCCCAATAGACTGTATTCTTGTAGGGAAACATTTAGTACAGAATCTGACACACAGTAGGTCCTCAATAATTTTTTGCTGAATCTGGATTTCCTCTGTTCATGTTTATTTTTCCTGGCCTAAGTCCTTTATTTTTGAAATCGAAGGAGTGTCAAAAGAGAGGTTATACTAGTTAATCACAATTATCTGCCTAACCAAATAGGAGGGAAATCAGCTACAGTTGAAGGCAAATATGACACAAGAACAAGGAAAAATGAGCATTCAGGAGTAGGGTGAGATGCCTTTATAAAAGTGCCCTTGGTAACCAGGATTGGATTTTGTATTAACTAGGGTAAAATTAAAAAAACAAAAACCCTAAAGTCAAGAATTCAACTGCTTCCTCCATGGATAACAAGTTTGCCAAAAAGCATTCTGTTCATAATACAACTAGAGTAGAAAATCCACATTCTCAAAAGTGACAGTAACCATTAAAATGGTGAAGAAAACTACTGAATTGACAACTGAATTCCTGAGGAAGAGGGAGGCAATGGGTGATCTTAGCCAACGAGTCATAAACTACTTTTAGAGGTATCTTGAATTCCAAACAATAAAACATTACTCAGTTTTGACGTAAGGAAAAGAATCATTTCACATTTCTAGAGGTAGATATTTGCCCATGTATATATTGAAGACACTTTACTCCAATGAGAAAAAATTATAATTATTTTTAAATTTCCTCTAGATGAAGCATTTCCTACAAGTTCATCCTCTATCCCATAGGTATCTTATCTAAAGAGGCACGGCCCTGCATTTACCAACCCTGTAATTGCAAAATAATTTCACTATTAAGCTTTGTTTTATTCCAAGCCTTCTGGATAATCTCGAGCAGGACTGCACTTGTTGTTTAACTCTAAAGATTTGTAATGAAAGTTTAATCAGTTACTTATTATTAGAATGTTTATAGACATTATTTTAAGGAGAACAATAATGACGTAAAGTTCTACGCATTTGGTTTAAAATGTATTCAACTCACATATCAGTTAATGCTACAGTGAGTTTTTAAAAAAAACTCTTATCAATATACGTGTCTAAAGGCAATGTAGCTAAACTACAACTTTACCGGAGCTGCAGCTAAGGACAGAACTAAGAAAGGATTTCTGCCTTGTCCTCCTACCAAATCCAGATCTTAACTTTTGGCACTTCGGAATTTGAACAGAAATTGTAATTTCAGCATTTTGAACAGGTATCACAAGGGGATATACATAAAGCAAAAGGACAGCTATTTAAAATTAAGTCCTGGCATATTTATTTCCATTTAAAAAGCTGACCAGATCATCTACTAATGATCATGAATTTAAAAGAACACACCAAATAAATCTAGTTCATCCACTTTCTGTCTAACTGAAATACTGTAAAACCAAAGGTTAATCACACCTCCAAAAAAACACTTCCTTGCTAATACAGAAATTGCCTACAAGTTTTCCAGATATTCAGATTTTCCAGAAATTATGATACTATGAATTAACCACAAAAGTTTTCAAGTTATAAAAAATAAACGGGAAGTATATATTCAGTATATATCTGCTGAGTATGTACAAAATTATAAACTCAGAAGAATAACATAGTTAGTTACCTGTCCTTTGGAAATATAATTTACTTAGCTTTCATAATCAGACTATAACTGCTCATTGTTAGATATTGTCAGATGGGTTCTGTGAAAAGTACAGCTGAAACTAGGGACTGATTTTCATATTGTTTTTTGCTATCCTTTTTATTCATGAATCATTTATTAAATCAATTTGAATATAAAGAATCATCACAGAATGCAAAGCACTCACATTCTAGAAGCATGTAGAATCAAAGCAGGGTTATCAGGAGAGGCAAAATATATTAAAAGAACACAGAGCAAAATTAACCTGTAAAACCAAATTAATTCAGCCACAAAATGGAGAAAACAAATGTTTCTCCAATCTTCTGAGCATCCCCTAAATAAAGTATGATAAACATGTCATATGGCCCAGCCAGCGTGGCTCAGTGTTTGAGCATCGACCTGTGAACCAGGAGGTCATGGTTGGATTCCTGGTCAGGAGACAGCCAATGATTCTCTCTCAACATTGATGTTCCTATCTCTCTCTTTCTCTCCCTTCTTCTCTGAAATCAAAACAAATATTTTTTTTAAAAAAAAACCATATGACGACGTTCATTTTCTTATGCCACATACTATCTGAATGGCCATATAATGTTTCCAAATATTAATTATAGAAACAATATTTGGGATGTTTTCCGTTGGTACTATTCTTTGCCCATTCATTAGTTGAGTTCCTTTCTATGATACTCTCTATATACCTTTAAAACAACTCTTTTGTTTCTATCAAGAAGCGACACTGTAAGGGAGGTTCACTTTAAAGATCTAGTTGAAGAACTTTGGCAACAAATGGAATTTGCTTATGTTATGTTACATTTCAAAAAGTAATCTCTTCTTCACACAGCTGAATGTGTATACATGTGATAACAAAATATATTCTTACCTCCCATCCATAACTGGGGTCTTTCAGGTTGGACCTCTGCTCTCCCACATAAGGCCCAAACTTTTCACCTGCTTCAATCTTCCTTTTGGTCCATATTCCTAGTCCCGCTCCAGGCATAGTTGACTCTCGAAGTTCAAACTCAGCAGGAATGGGAATGTCATCTGGGATGTATATGGGGGCCTTGTAAGGAGAGCCCTCCTTCGGCGTGAATGCTTCGCTGGACGTGGCTGGAGAGCATGGCTCTTGAAGATTGAGGGAGGGTGTGCTGGCTACGCCATCTGCATCTGGCATTTCTTCCAAAGGAATGTCAGGGTAACTGCCATAGACACACTCATTACCTGTGAACAAATAATAATTTCATGAATTCCTGCTAAGTTAGAAGAAGGAAAAATCCCACAGCTAGGTTGTTCTTCTTTGAAAATAAAACAGGGAAGGATCATTGTTAAAATAGGCCCTCATTAAAATCTGTTATTCATAGATAGGGGAGGGGGAGTTATTGTTTCTTTGGTTCATCTGCAGTGAATCCATAAATCAAATGAATTACTATTCAACTGTCAATAATATTCTCATGGGCCAATTCAATCCATGATCCATCTGGGAAACAATCAGCAATTTAATTATTGGTATGAATAAAGTAGAGATAAGAAATAAAACTGCATGTACCTACCACCCTGCAAACCATCCCAGATTGGGAGCTGATAGCATTTAACAATGTATTAGGAAATTGTATCTTGGGCTAAATTGTAGGAGAATCGTCAAAGATTCCAAAGGCTACCGTGTGCAACAAGGCTTGACTTTGTGGCAGGATTATTTATTGGAATATTAATTTATGTTTGTTCTTTCTCTACTTTTCCTTTCCCATTTCAAACATACTGCCAAGCCCTTGGTATTTTCTTGCCCCAGTAACTTCCACAGAGAAGATGATTAAAGTTACTTGAAGCTAGTGATTCCTCTGGGTATTCGTAAAAGTAAAAATCATTAAGGAAATTAGGTGAGCTTTCTAGAGTGGAAATGGGGAAGAAGGTGTCTTGGGTGCACCCAAAAGAAAGCATTTCCTGCAGACTGAGAAAGAGAAGAAATCGGAGGGTCTCTAAATGGAGCAGTCCCCTGGGGCAGATGCCAAGGCCATGGAGGGTACAGCAGGGTAAAGTAACTAGGAGTCTGGACACTCAACCCCAGGGCTTTAAGGTCTCCCCAAAGCAGCACCTCCCCCACACCTGAAGGAAAGGAATACACCATGTCAGACCTTAAGATCTTTATGCAACTTCTTGAGGATAAAGGGAAATTATAAAGAATAATGATTAAGCTTGAATTTCCCACCAGTTTACCAGTTGAAGGGGATTTCAGCTACTTTTAAAGCAAATAAACATATGGTTCTTGTCCACTCGGACTATGGACTAAGAATTATATGTGATTGATTTGATTTGTAGGCCTTTCCAGGGAGAACTAAGAAAAATGGGTAAAATTACAAGAAGGAATATTTCAATCAGAGCCACCCAAAGGTAAAATGAGTTGCCCTACGTTACCATTGCAGGGGTTCTAATATAGCCTATAACCAGAGCTACAAATGGTATGGAGGAATTCTAGTCTCAGGTTGGTGACTAGAGTAAATGACTTAAGATTCTACCACACCTACAGTTCTATGAATTACTAAAGTCTTCCAAGATAGTTTATTGGGCAAGAGGGTGGAAAACCTGAGTTCTGGCCCCAATTCCTTCTCTGATTCTTTATGGAAGTTAAGTAACTATAACACAAAATAACAGTTGCCATCAAGTACTGCATCCTCTTAAAGCTTTCTAAAATGAAAATGATAGCACATGCAAAAGTATCTTTTGAAGGAAGTGCTTGGTTCTTGATTGAGACAATGAGATAATTCCATCTAAACCAAGCGTAGAACTGAATTCCTATGGGATGTTTGTTCCCAAAATACAAGCTCATTATCATTCAGGTTCCATATATCCAAAATCATGCACATTATCCTCTGCCCTCAATCAAGTCTCCTGCCCACTTACATTAGGAATACTATTTTCCCCTAATTATCCATGCTAGTATCCTAAAATAACATGGACATTTTCTCTCCTTCACCCTCCAAGCTATTCAGTCATTAAAGGCTGTCCATTCTTCTTGCAAGATTTTCACCTTCATCCCATTTTTTCAATCCACGATTTCATTCCTGAATTTCTGACAGTTCTCTAACTGGGTCTCAGACCTCCAGGCTTTTTCCAGTATCCCTCAGCTTTGGGCCTGTACAATGCTGCTGGACTTAGGAATCTTCCTGGCACACATATTTCCCTGTGGTATAGCCTCCAATCATTCCCAGTGCCCAAAGGTAAACATCTAAAGTTCTTAAACTTAGAATAAAATCTCTCATTTTAAAACCATTGTCCCATTCGCTCAATAAGAGGCCCCAGGCGAGATAAGCTTAACCCTGTTTTCCAAGCTCAGTGAATACTTTCTCTGTGGTTCTGCCTGCCCAGTTACCTATTTCTGCTCTCCTCTGCCCATCCAGCTTCTAGTCAGCCTCCCAGATCAAGTCCTAACTTGTCCCCTCACCATATCATTTAACACAACTTCCTTGAGTTGTTACATAATGTCTCTGCTTGGCCTGATGATCCCATAATGCTGTGCATTGCTACTTGGAGTTTAATGTGAATGATTCTCGGATTCCCAGCTATGAAACAAGGCCTTGAATGGAAGACTCCGAGCTCACACTTCTTCAAGAGTCAGAATTCCCCTGGTGAGCTGCATAAAGGTGCTTAGTAGATACTTATTAAATAGATAACTAACCTAACCATTTTATTAAACTATTAAACCAAATCAATATTTTTCTATCAAATATAGGAAACGATTTTGATCCTGAAAAGCACCTTTAATCCTATAGAAATGGGCCACAACAGATTACAAACTTTTCTCCAAACACAACTTCAAAAGAAACAATTCTAACAATGCCCCAAAGATACATTATCAAAGAAATACACTTCAGGGTCCAAACACCCTTGGTACACCCTTGATAAAGTCTATCTTATTTTGTCCTTCAGGGAGCATTTGCACTTCAGCTGAAGAGCCAAAAGTTCACTAGCACTCTTGGTACAACTAAAAACATATAAAAGTATCTCTTTAGAATTGTAACATTTAACGACTACAAATGTGGAGTTACTTTATAGATTCTTAAAGGGATTTGTCACCCATTGTGAACATTTTGTTTCTCTCTGTAAATGAGTGCTATAAATTGGAAGCCACTTTGTAATCTGTAGACTTGTCCATTTAAGCAGCAGGAAACAAAAAGGCATCCAAATGAATAGAACTATTTCCTCTAGTAATTATCTATTCAAGGTCAGTAAAAATTCCCCTAGTTCCTCAAAGGGTTAAATCAGTCATACCATCAGTTCCAGCAAAGTGATCCCAAATCTTAAAAAAGGATAGAGACAAACCCATCTGGGCCCTCCCACTGGCATAGCTGATCCATGACCTTTGAATTACCCATAAACTCTCCCAAAGCATAATTTAAATGAATGCATTTGGATTTCAATTCCTGTGGAGACAAAATACTTGTATGCCCAGGTTACTGCACAGAAGAATTTGAATTTAAAGCCTGAATGCAATTCTGCTTACAATGGCAAAAATTTCCAATTAAACCTAAAGAACAACTTATATAGGTCCAGAAAATCCAGGAGACAGACTCAGGGTCCTATTCATCCACATGTGGCATTAAATGTATATGCAAACTCAGGCGATTTGCTTTCAAACCACCTTTAATATAGTGTCATCAGAATTAAATATAAAAAGAATAAAAAAGAATTAAATATAAAAAGGGCTGTGGTGACAAAAAAAAAAGAAATATAAACCTGCTGAGTTTTATGTATCAAAACAGGAAACAATATTTTAATGTAATCTAGCATTATGAAATTTTCAACAGCAAATGCAGTTTCTCACACTGTGTTGGATATTTGCATAAACCAAAATAAACTCATGCATTCATGTATGTTACTCAAGAACTACCCCAAAAGCTGGTAAAACATTTCATCTAAATGATAAACTACCTCAATTATCATATCTCCATTAAATCTGTGTTATTGGAGAAAAAATGGTAGTTCCTCTCCCTGAGCTATAGCTACAGTTAATTAAAGCATTGCTCAAATATCACACTGACAGATTGGGCACATTTACAATAGGTAAGTATCAGGTAATAAATGTTATATACATCAGTGGTCCATAAAGATAAATAACCCTTGTAACTTCTTGAAGCTGAGCTGCCTGCTACTGGAATTTGTTTCATGCATCCTTTAGGTGTCATTAACTGAGTGAGGACAGAAAGACAATTTTATTGTTGGATTTGAGGCAAATGACTTGAGAAAAGAGCTTGCAAATCAACCTCTTCAATTCAAATTTTAAATGTTCTAATATCCCGAGAGACCCAACAGGAGCACACACTTGGATTAGATTGTACGTCTTTCTATGACTCTTGGAATAACATAGGTTCCCACTTGAGGTGACTTCCATTTTGAAAACAAAATCAGAATCTGCAAAGAGGAAATTTCAGAAATAATATAGATAATAATAACTGCTTTTATAACTGTATCTATATTTTCTCATTTTTAAAAATACATTTTTATTGATTTCAGAGAGAGAGGGGGAGAGAGAGAGAGAAACATCAATGATGAAAGAGAATCATTGATCAGCTGCCTCCTGCACACTCCATACTGGGGATGAAGCCCACAACCTGGACATGTGCCCTGACCAGGAATCAAACCATGGCCTCCTGGTTCATAGGTCAACACTCAACCACTGAGTCATGTTTTATTTTCTCATTTTGACACTCACAACCCAGTGAGAAAACATGGTGAGAAGCATAACCTTCCATCTTGCAAATCTGGAAGCTGACACTCAAGGATGCTAAACAGTATAGCCAAAGTCAACAGAGTCTAGCCCCAGGTGTCCAAACCCAGTCCTCCCTTTTACCCTTAGGCAGCCTTTTAAAAAATATATTATTTAAAGTTGGTTTGTTTGTTTGTTTTCCAAATTGTGACCATGTTACATGAATACTTTGTTTTTCTGTTTCTTCACTTGATATGTTATTATGAACACTTCCTTATGTGTCAAAAAATATTTTCAAAACTAAATTTAATTACTGCATAATATTCTATTATATGAATCCACAATAATGGAACTATTTCCATCGCATTTATTTTTGTTGCTTCTAATTTTCTGATAATTATAAATACCACTGAAAGAAACATTCTTTCATATAAATATTTGTATTTATCCATTTTAATTTCCTTAGGTTAGATTCCTATAAGAAAGCTCACTGAATATTAACAGATTGCTTTTTGGGGGTGTATACCAACTTATACTCCTACCAACTGCATTGGCATTTATTATTATGTCTTGTTTTGAAAATTTATTAACACAATGGAAAAAATTATACATTTATTCTTGCTTTAATTCACATCTCAGTGGTTAATGAGACTAAATATTTTTTTCATTCATATTTCTTCTTTTGCAAATTATTTGTTGTTTTTGTCCTTTTTAATTGGGCTTTTATTGGTCTGTTGTATTAATAATAATAAAAAGTAACCTTTTGATATAACTTTTGCTACTTTCTACAATAAATCATTTATCCTTTGGTTTTTTTAATGAGGTTTTTGTTGTATAAAATTTTTTACTTTTATGGAATAAACCGTATTTTTCCTTTGTGATTTTCCTCTTAGAAAGTCCTTACCTATCCTAAGAGGGAGAAAAGAAGATTCTCTTATATTTTCTTTGAGTTTCACAGTTGCTTTTCTACCAACCTTGGATCTCCAATGATTTACTGCTGAGTGAAAAGCAGAGAAAAATGATTTCATTTATTTGAGCTCCTGTGAGCGGCAAGCTAGGAGAAAAAAAAGCCATTTCACTCGTAATTCTTTGGTTCTTATTTGCAAGGCTGGCCTAAAATGCCTTCTCTTTTTGTGGGTTTTATATAACTCACCATTTGTTTCACTTGGCTTCTCTGCCTAGTTTAACTGCAAATCTTCTGGGCAGATGCCATTCAAAATCCCGAGTTTCACCATTAATAGCAATTCAGTACCCGTCATAATACTTATCACTCAGCATTATCATTAATGGTACTAACATAAATATTTTTTCTTTCTACTCTTCACATTAGTTCATTGATAGAAAATATTTAACAACTAAACAGAGTTTAATACTAATATTAAAAGCATAGATGGGTGGGTAGTGTGACAATAAAGCAAGGCTGATTTCTGTAGGCACTAAGCAAGAAATCAGTTCTTTATACTCAACTGTCTACACATATGCATATAAAACATCCTCCCAATGCACACACTGTGCATTTTCTGTGTGTGTGTGTGTGTGTGTGTGTGTGCGCGCGCGTGTGTGTGTAATAGCTCACTAATCTTAAAAATAGGCTGAGACAGAAACATGGTTTGAGATCTCAGGCAGACTGGTTGAGATCATAAGTACAAGAAACAACTGCCAGGAGGAGACCAGCTAGGGAATTGAACAGATTAGGTAACTCAGAAATTTAGACATTTCCCCCCATTATGTTCCTCATTGCAGTTTTGTAATAAAAACATGAGCAAACTTCAAAGGAAGCTCTGTAGTAAAGGTTAATTGCTACTAAAGAAGAGGGTGGGCCCGAGCGCCAGTACTTTGTGCCCAACTTGCAAGCAGACAGGAAGGATTACACGTGGCTGCGAGCTGAGGATGCGTGCCCAGCTCCAGGAGGAGAGGAGGAGCTGCCAAACCTCAAGCCCCACCAGGGACCTCCTGGTAGGACGTGAGCACATGAACACGAGTCCATGAGTCGGTGCCTGCTAATGATGGGGCAGGGAAGGGAGGGGGAAGACATCAATTTCCTTCCCAAATTCAAACCGGACGTGCTCTTCTTCCCTTGTTAGGACAATTCCAGAGCGGTGACAGCAGCCTGTTTGTGAGAAGGCAGAAGACCTCAGGAACCAGCTCTGCGCACCAGCAACAAAGCCAATAAACGCATGCTGGGCTGGGGGGAAAGGGTGGAGCCCATCAAGCCAGACACACAAACAGAACAAAGAAGGAGGCTCTGAACTGGCCAGCAGAATATTCTGTGAGAATGGTCCCAAGATAATGACATTTAAGATCCCAAAGAAAGGAAGAAAGGAAACTAGGAAAAGTAAGCAAAATGAATTTCCAGAAAACCAACTTCAAGTCGATTCGAAGGACTGTCGTAAGGGTCCAGAGGCACAGGCTTACACAACAGAGCCATCTATGGAAATGAGAAGCTGCTGACGGACATGGTCTTCAGAAAGTGCTGCCTCCAGAGAGAGGTGAGAAGAAAATAGGCCTCCGTGGATCCTTTGACACTACACCGCACTTATAGACTTCATGTCTCTAGAGACCATTATTTTTGTGAACTCATCTATCAACATGGCTTGGCACATGGAATTTTTTTTAATGACCTTTTAGGCTTCCTTGCATCTCTAGTATTTGCTACTTCCTGGTGCCAGGCTATTCCACCTCTTCCTTATGGAACTTTTCCTCCCAGGATCTCCCAAAAGCATGTCATTTATGGGCTGTCAAGAAGCCCTAAAGTGTACGGAAGAGTGTGGAGAGACAAACAAGGGAGATAGCAAGGACTATCACATGAACTGAAAGTAAGGGGCCAAATCAATGAGCAAACATTTGTCTTTCTCCTAGGATGTGGCCTATTTCTTGCTTGTTCTGTGGCTTTTCAATCTGGTTCAGCATTTCTCCACCCTCCTAGGGATTTCACAGACAGTTCACTAAACAAACATGGTTTGCGACTTAAGCTGGTGGCTTCGAAGCTATTCTGAAATGCTTTTGACCACTTGCAAGAGTTCTTCTACAGAGACGGCACTAAGCTTTTTTTAAAATGGTTATGGAAATACATTCCCAGAAAATTCATAGTTAAAGTACCAGTAAAGCCCTTTGGTATCTATGTACAGAATCTGAAACAGCTAAAATAAGGACGTTCAATCTCTGTGAGTCCTACTCCCAAGGAAAAACATGACCTGGTTAATGTTTGGCTTATTCTGTTGTTAGGGAGCCAGGATCACCAATACCCACTGGAGTGACCAGGTAAGAACAGACTTATCATATATCAGATAGTGTTTCTTTTCCATTATGACGACGTGCCTTGACTTTCTGTTAGTAATACACGTTTTTAAGAGACTTCTGGCACCCTTTGACCTGATGGCTTTTACTCATAAGCTTTTTATTTCCCCAAAGTGATTTTCTTTCAGGTTCGTTTAGAGTAAAATAGAAATGCCCTGAGATTATGCCGCAGCAGACTGGGTGGTGGCTCCTCAGGCAGTCTGAAATGACCAGAGTACAGCCTTTCAGTATTCAAACCCTATCTACAGTAATTATTTGCCAGCGTATCTAAAAGAAGGCAGGCATTTCCTGTTGCACACAAATGGGACACTCTTATCTAAATTACTGTTTAAACAGGTATTTAAGAAAAGACTATCACAGGCAGGAATTTACTGATGACGGAACACATTAGTTTAGGGCTGGACACATTCGTTGAGGACTAACCATTGTCAGGAAAGGAAGCATGTCAGCATCAGGAAGGTATAGAGAATATTTTACAGCTCCCATATGGGTCAAGATGGGGATTGTAAACTATGCCACTTGCATTTGGGTCCAGCAGGAGTGGCATAAGCCCTGACATAGCAGTCTGGATCCAGTAATATGTCTCCAGTGCCCAGAGTAACCTTTAGAGTCAGAGTTTGAGAGTCCCTGCTTCCCTATCCGTAAAATAAGCCCATGGACAAGTTCAGCCCCGGGTCCACTCCACTCAAGTAATCCCAGTTCTATGCAATGAAATCCAAAGGAGGGTCAAGGTTTGAGATCTCAGGCAGACTGGTTGAGATCATAAGTACAAGAAAAAAGTACCCGTCATAATACTTCTGCCATCTCTGTAGAAAAACTTTTTTTTTTAAGTATATAATGTAAAGAAAATCCATGGGATAGGAGAGATACCTGAAGTCGATGGAATAATTACATCATGACTTAATAAGCTTTGTGCTGTTGTTGCTTTGCTGCCATTGTTGTTATATTAATAGATTTACTTCATTCAACTTTTTATTTGCATAATCACTATTAAATCTTAGCAAGACTTTTATATGCAAAAAAAAAGTCTTGCATGGGGGGTCACAAGACTGGTGTATCAAAAACTTAGAAAATATATTTCCTGGAAAGACACTGAGAATCGGTTTCATCTCTCCCAACGTGTAACCTAGGAGAGACTGTACGCTGGCTGCCTAACTCTGCTCTAACCAGTGAAACTGGAATTTATCCCCAGTAGAGGCTTATAAAACTGGGCTGTTATTCTCACATTAAGTAGACTGCCCTCTGGTGAGGACTGTGGTTTACGTGTGGGCAGAATGTGTGGTTTACTACCTCTAATTTGTTTATGTTGTTGATGGTGGTTTCAGAAGAAAGCTGCAGCTCTTCACATGCTAAAGAGTGACCTGATTTGCTTCCTTACAAATAAGTGTTTAAAGGGGGGAGGGGAGCATGAGGGCGCATTAATGTGCCCCTGCTAATGGAGGAGCAACTGGGATCCCTTTGACCACAGCTCTGCTTCCTTCAGCTCTGCACGTGAAATGAGAGCCCCAACTTGCTTATTGTAATTACCTAAGTGTGGCTTGGTGGCTTTTGGCAGAGATCCTTCCTGCCTCCGAAGGACAGACCAAAACTCAAAAGCTACAAGTTAAAGGAAGGAGAGGGGGAATGTGCGTTTTGTAGCAAGGAAGCTGAATTCTAATAGTCACTGGGTGAAAATATTCAAAACAACCCCCAAAAGGTGAAGATCAAAAAGTAAATGAGATTTTTGCTCTACTTTCTATCACATAGTACACAAAGGTAGGCGTGCGGGAGAACTGAATAAACAGTGTAAATGTAAGTGCAAATGCATTCTCACAGCTGACTCGATGCAGGCCTTTTCTCACTGCTACAAAACAGAAGAGCTTTCTCATGGCCAGGAGTCCTCCATAAAGAAAAGAAAATAATTATGCGTGTCTGGCAGAAGAGGGAGTTGTAGCAATGGCCTGCTGATAAAATGGAATGTGAACAAGCAATAGAACACTAACCTAACCACACTCTTGCTTTGATAAGGACCAGAGAGTGTGCAAAAAATTTTTACTAGAGTCTCAAAATTAGGTTTTATTTGAAAATGAACAATGGTCCTTGTTCTCTATAAGGCGTGGTAATAGAAACAGTGACTTCTGATCTTCAAGTCATTCTGTGAAAAAAGTTCCTTGATTTGTTTAATGTCAGCACAGACTCTGGCTCCATTGCAAATACAGTGTCTTCAGTGTAAAATAAATTTAGATGGTTCCAAGGAGTGCAATTTTCTGCTCCCATTCCAAGCTCTAAAGACCCTCATATTGAGTTTCCCAACACTACATCATAGTAAACATAAAATCATTCAAAACCATGGGGATAGAAGGAATGTCATTGAAAAACATAAAAGGAAGGTGTGTGTTTTTTTTAAATTTTGAGAAAACATTATACACTTTGATAAAAAAAATGTTTTTAGAAAAATATGAACAGATGTGCTATGCATATGTGTATACATACACTAAATAGCACTTATGATTTAAAACGGGGTAATTTCAACATTGCTAAGTGGTAACACAAGCTAGGTATTTAAGGGAATGATATAATATGACAACTTCATAGACTACCAAACTATGCATGGTCTCTGGAAATTGTCATTATCAACATGTACAATAACTAGTAGCATTGGGTGCTCTGTACAGTATCCTTCATGTCTAATTGAGTCACACAGTCTAAGACACTTGACGGGCACCAGGCACTGCCTCCTAATGAGAACTGACTTTTAAAGAAAGGCATTCAGGGCCTCTTCTATATAAATTACTATCGTTTGCAGCGAGAGAGGATTATAAATGTTTGCTGGCAAAAACTAAATTTATTTACAAACTGGGTCTAATTTATTTATGACTCCAATACAATCAACTTTTGTCGAAATATTTATGTTATCTGTACTTCTGCCTCACTAAACTCTACCACAATCATAAACACTGTTGAAAAATTATTTGCAGTTAGCAGGATTTAAACTACCCATTATATCACCAGCTAGCGCCAGTAAACTTTTGCACTGGTTGATAAAGTTTCCTCTGTGGAATAAATATACACTTGACTTTCCAAATCTTTGGTGGGCTCCATACAATGAAAAGTGAAGGATTAAACAGATGCCCCAGACTTGACTAGTTTTGTGTGAATGCTTCAATTGCACATTCCAATTCAAATTTTGTGGATACACTACAAAGGTGTAGTCTCTGATAGCACTAAAAGGGGAATTAGATGACAAATGTTGGGGCTATATCGTTTTTGCCAAAGATGCTACTTCTCAGACCTATTCATTTACCCATTCCAAAACATTTATCTGGTACGATGTTGTACCTGGAACTGTACAAATTGCTAATGCTAGATACAGACATAAATAAGGTCAAGTTCCTGCCTCACGTGGCTTAGAGTCGAGTAGTGAAGAGAGAGATGTTAACAGTACGTGGCAATGCAATAAAATAAGCTCTAGGATGAGTTAGGAAGAGTGAAGACTGTTGAGAGTTGGGTATAAATAACTGCATTGGGCATGCCCATATTATAGAAACCCGTAGCCTTAGGTTAACAAAATCTATATATGTGCTAAATTAAGTAAAACTTATTTAAATTCTTGATTGAAATGCATTTGTAGTTCACATTTATTTCTGAGTATCCCCAAATTCTTCACAGCAACATGAGCATCAAAATAGGGATGATTTACTCCCACTGCTTCTAAAACCAGCAGATTCTAAAACCACATTGCCCACATTTCCATTACAAAATAAGCCAGGAGCAAACTGCATGGAGAAGTGGATGGCTTCCCTTTCATGTAACTAGTAAGAATGCATTTCTGCATGGTCTGTTTCAGTGACAAAAACTAGAAGTTCTACTATGAAGCAGGTAGGGCTGCCATGATGCCAATGAATCTCACCAACCTGACCCAAACCACAACATCTATCTTCCTTCCAGTTTGAATGAAAAGTTGTGCCAAACAAATCAGAGATAGTTCTGGTTGACCTCAGAACCGTGCTGTATTCAGAGGGAAGACTGGCCAGATCATTCTGGAACCTCCCCATCTAAAGCAAGAATCATCGGAAGAAATGGTAGTACTACTAATTTCTGATATCCGACAATTTTCAAAAATATAATGGTCCTTTCCCAAATAATATCTACATGTGCCTCTGATAGTCAAAGTAATGTAACCAAAAGCCAAAGTAGCAAAGCAAATTTCAAGCGCTATATTTACATAGTGAAAAAAGAATCTCAAAAAAATGAGCTATTTATTCAACAAGGTGCTTTGTAAAAAGGAATGCCAAAAACCCAGATATTTGCAACTTCATTTAGTAGTATATGCATAAAATATATTGCTGCCCTGTTTTATCAACATTTTATAGAATAAGTCATTTAAACCCAGATATTATGCTCCACAATAAAAAAAATCTCAGCGATTTTGTTTTGTGCTTTTGCTGATTATTTTATGGATTTTTCCTAATAAATCTTTTTTAACAAACTGCTTGTTTTAATAGGTTATAGCTATGCTAGTTAAGTAAAATCTTTTGGTATCATGTTGCTAAAACTTTAAGATAATTGATTGAAATGCCCATTTTTCATAACACTGTAGAATCTCAAAGCTAAAGAATCCAGGAAATTATCAGTTTAGTAACCTAAACATCTAAGATGCTTGCTGATTCAATTATATTGTGGATCAATATATGTAAACCTATGTAAACTATGACTGCTTGAGAGAAAAAAAATGGAAATGTTTTAATTCTATCAAAAGTATATAATGTTGCCCTGACCAGTTTGGCTCAGTTGATAGAGCGTTGGCCTGCAGAGTGAAGGGTCCCAGGTTCGATTCCAGTCAAGGGCATGTACCTTGGTTGCGGGCACATCCCCAGTAGGGGCTGTGCAGGAAGCAGCTGATCGATGTTTCTCTCTCATCGATGTTTCTAACTCTCTACCCCTCTCCCTTTCTCTCTGTAAAAAAGCAATAAAATATATTTTTTTAAAAGTATATAATGTAAAGAAAATCCATGGGATAGGAGAGATACCTGAAGTCGATGGAATAATTACATCATGACTTAATAAGCTTTGTGCTGTTGTTGCTTTTGTTGTTTTGCTGCCATTGTTGTTATATTAATAGATTTACTTCATTCAACTTTTTATATGCATCATCACTATTAAATCTTAGCAAGACTTTTATATGCAAAGCACCATGGGGGGTCACTAAGAAGAATAAAGTGAAATTGCTGATTTCAAAGGAATTACAATCCAGTCAGAGAGATAAGTGCCCAGGAAGAATGAACTTGAATAATATAAAGCTCCACTGCATACACTCAAGTGAATGGCAAAGAAAACAAGACTACAATATTCAGCAGTAAAAGGGATATTCTTCTTTAAGAGAAAACTGAAGGGGAAGATGGCTAGAAATTCTACTTGTGATGAAGACAGGTAACCGAAAGGATTGTGAAACAAAAGGTTATAGACGGCGGCTGAGCCTTGGCGAGGTAATGACTTTTAATTGGATTGAGTTTATCATATTTGCAGAGGTAGAACAGACACAGAAGAAAGGATTAGAGTGATTTCCACTTTCCATTATTTGGCATAATGAGAAAACAGAGGGTGGTCCACATCCCTTGTACATATTATGAGCCATGGGAGATGCTTAACATGTCAGTTTTGGGTAGCATTGAGGGCTCCAAAATAAACACATTTATTTGGACATAGTTAAGTCAAAATAAGTCACCTGAAAAAAAAAAGGTTACAGGTCATTAATTTGTATAGTACAAAGGATTTATGAATTTTAAAATTAATGCTCCTGGATCTCTATACCATTTCACACAGTAAGGTAAATCTGCATTTTTCTTCAAAGTTTAGCTAGCTTAAAGTGTCAAATGAAAATACTTGGCTGAAGAAAAACCAGCTGAGCTGACTCTCTTCTAGAGGAAAAGAAGCACATTATAAATTCTTCCAAGAAACAGTGTTATATACCTCAAGTCAAAACACACACGTAAAACAAGCAAACAAAAACTTGTATAAATATGTGTTGAGTCATAACAGGGTCATGTGGTGGCACACCCCAAATTCAAGTGAGCCCTTGTGGCAAAGCTTATTAAAGTAGACCTCTACCAAAACATCACTGACTATAAGGTGATGAGGGCAGGGAGCATGGGTGTCTGTTTATTGCAGAATCCCCAGAATCCAGAAAAGTTTCTAGCTTGTAATAATAATTCAGTGTGTGATTGTTGAATTGAAAACATCAGACCAAAGCAAGCCAATTGTACTGGAAGTAATGAGTGGTATCTCCTTTTCCTTCTCTAACTTGGGAAATGTTAACATAAATGTGCCAATGCATCACATATATTGTGCCTTCAGTCTGTTTGAGGATACAGTAAAAATGCTCCACTTAAGAAAGGAAAAGTACAAGCTGAATATATACATGCTTGTGCACACATGCATACACACACACACACACACACACACACACACACACACACACACTCCAAATACTCCACATGCTAAGAGATGAATTTAACCAAATGGCATCAATTCAGAGCTTCTACCATGTCCTCCTCATATTTCAACCTCTTCAAATATATTTGTTCTAAAAGGAATAAAAATAGACAGACAAAAAATCTTTATATGGGTAGCCCATATTTTTGTCCTTTTCTCAAGATTTTTACTGAATCCTCTAAGAAGGGTGATTGGTAAATCAATATCATTATGGCCAACTAAATTTAATTCCACCAGCATTTCCTACAGCTCCTGCTATGAACCAGCCATATCTTGTAGGTTGTACAATGTGAGCTTCATGAGGGTAGGGACTCTGCCAGCTGCATCCTCAGCAATAAATGTAGAGTCTGGCATAGAGTATATGTTCAATAAATACTTATTAAACTAATAAATAAATATAGGAATGGATAAATGCAGATGAGCCTTAAAGGAATCCAGAGACTAGAGCTGCTATCCCAAACCAGGCTGTGCATCCAAATCTCATATGGAGCTTATTTTAAAAAATACAAATTCTGTGGCATTTCTAGAACTAGCAATAAAGAATCCTTATATATATATAGTAGGTCCTCAGGTTACCTCGGAGATCCATAATGCGACTTTCACCGTAAGTCAGAACCCACCTGCATAAGCACCTATGTCGCTCACATGGAGCACATATACAACAGTAATGAAGTGAAACAGTAAAAAAATTTTAAAAGAAAGATAATTCCTGACCTTTACTTGTGGTAAATAAATCATAAAAAACATAAAGCACATATGTACATACGTGAAATGACGGAACTTATTTTATATAAATAAATGGGAGATGGCGACATAACCACGAAATGACATATGTCAAGTCCGATGTAACCTGAGGACTGCCTATATATATATATATATATATGATAAAATCATCCTTCATAACATCTCCACCTTTTTGTTCTACAATCTCAACCCCCAATATCACAAATAAATTCACACATTTATTTGGACATAGTTAAGTCAGATAATGTGCAAACTGCAGACCCAAGACAATTCCTGTTTAAACCAAAACACTATACCTAACTAGTTATGCAGGCCTAGAAAGCCCCTTAATCTCTTTGAGCCTCAGTTTCTTTATTCATATCTGATTTTTGCCCAACATGGCAGCCACTAGAAACGTGAGGCAATTGAGCATTTGAAATGTGGCTACTTCAAATTGAGATATGCTGTAAATTTAAAATTATATACCTAATTTTTAAAACTTGGCAAAAAAATGTCAAATATATAATAATTTTTATATTATCTACTGAAATGATACAATTTTGAATATAAAATGTGTTAGTACAATTAATTATACCTGTTTCTTTTTACCTCTTTAATTGGCTATCCGAAAATTTAAAATTTATATTAATGGCTGACATTTCTATTTCTATTAGACAACACTGTTTTTTTAAATACTTATGACATAAAACTGTAATAACAATCAAAAGAACTAAAGCATTTGAACATCTTTTGTAAACTTTAGAAGAAAATACAAATGCCATTATCATTATTATTAGAAAAGGTTCTCAGGCCTCTAGGTCTTGGGTGACAGCTCTTAAAGGTCAGTGTCTTTCAGGTACAACAAAAGGTGATGAAATGGTTCACAAACAATTCATTCTCTACCACTCCCCTGTCAATAAATCTCTCAATAAACACTTGTTGAAACCAAATGTAAAGAAAGATCAATGTGATCACTGACATGGTATAAAAAGATGAGCTCATTCCAGAATGCTCCCCTGCCAAGATTTCTATGATGATGCAGGAAATAGCCTGGACTTAATAAGGTTGGAGGAAGGTTTATATTTGAAAGAGGCATTATTGGCCAATGAACAATAAGTAGTATTTTATGATGGGAAATGATCAGTTTTTCCATGATTTCAGCCCAAGATTCGAAGGAGAAGAAAAAAAAAGTCTTGGGATTCATTTATCTCTTTATCTCTTGGATAGAGCGGTTTAATTCCCCCCCCCCCCCTCCCCCCCCCCCAATAACCCACACACACACACACACACACAAATATTCCATTCCATTGCTTCAAAAGAGGGTGTGCCTCAAAACACCTGGCAGAGAGAAGAACACGACAAACTTTCTAGCTGCCCTTCCATTACTGTGGTGTAGTCGGTGAATCTCCAATACACCGCCTAGGTCTAGGCCAGTGATGGTGAACCTATGACACGCATGTCAGAGGTGACACGCAAACTCATTCTTTTGGTTGATTTTTCTTTGTTAAATGGCATTCAAATATATAAAATAAATATCAAAAATATAAATCTTTGTTTTACTATGGTTGCAAATATCAAAAAATTTCTATATGTGACAAGGCACCAGAGTTAAGTTAAGGTGTTTCAAAATGCTGACATGCCGAGCTCAAAAGGTTCGCCATCACTGGTCTAGGCTGATGGATGAAGATAGAGACAGGTACTCCCAGGCTGTACCTACTTACACTACCTTGATAACATATATAAGTGTTTGAAGAAGTTCCGTAGGTAGGGAGACAGGCAAACCCACCGAGAGTTCCCTCAAAGCTTTATTATGCAAACGGGAGTAGTAGCCAGGGTTCCTTTGGGGATAGAAAATTGAATTGTCATTCGCAGTTCATTCCATGCTCTTACCAGATCATGACTAGACACTTATGAATATTAGCTGACGTATTTACTGCAATGCAATGTAAGGCAGTTGCTAGCCTAACATTCCAGCCTTTGTTTCAAGCCTCTTTTCATCTTCTTCCAGGCTGTTGATTTTCGAGTGGCTATGTGATCCCAGTGAGCTGCTAGCAAAGAGTGATCAATCAGCGCGTTGAGAGTTTCTGGTTCTTCCCAATACCTGGGAACTGCTTTGATAAGTAGTATTCTTGGGACTATATAAAATGTGTCATTGTTGGAGCAAATGGTAGCATGGCAGGTTATTGTTCTCTTCTTTATTCATATTTAAACAAAGTCTTTTGTTTACAACAAATCTCCACTTGCCCTAAGATCATTCTGCCCCAAACTCAAGCCACTAAAGGTCCATGTACACTTACATTAATGTTTTCTCTGGGGATTTAAAACTGGCACCCATGTATCCACACTTGGGGGCATATTGATATTAATAATAGAACAATTCCATTAATCCTATTTTTAAGCTCTGGATAAAGATATTGAAGAAAATATCACACAACTGCTCTCATGGCTGAATGCATGCTGCTAAAGGTGTACCGTTCTCCCAAGAAAGTTTTATCCTGGGTTGTCAAAATCAACACCCATTTGAGAAAGACTTGGGAGGATTAGAGCTCATCAATTTTCCTCTCAAAACTTGGCCATAGCTTTCTGAAGACCTCAGAAAGTTCTTTTTGTAATTGGTCATAATCAATTTGGCCATCTTATGCCTTCAAGGCATCCTATAATCTAGCCATAATAATCTATTCTTTGTCTGTGAATATTCTGTGGAATTTGGGTTCTCTCTGTGTTTCCTTGACAGCCTTCTGATCTAGAATGTCCTTCCCTTGTTCTGAGACCTAGAGATGGGACAGTGACCTAGGACCACAATGCCCCTGCTTGAATGAACCTCATAGCTTTTGGGAAGGGGAAGAAAGGAAACCAACACATAGATGGAGAATAAGATAAATTTCGGTGCTCAGAATAAAATAAAACAGTTTGAAATGTGTAGGTGACAACTTTAGATAGGGATGGCCTTGTGGAAGAGGCAGCCTTTAAGATTTATACAATAAAACTCTTTCATATCCAGTTCAGATGCCATCTCATCTGCTAAAGGTTCCCACTTTCCATGTCCATCACCTCCCCAACCAGAGGGAGCCCCTTCCTCTGTAGATCCCAGAGAATAGAAAATATACCTCAAAACATATCCTTCTGTCTTTATATGGTGCTGTTATAGTTCATTGTTTTCACGTGCATTTTCCCATTTTGATTTTCAGCTACTTGAGGGCAAGGGTTATGTCTCAATGATCTTTAAATCCTCCCTGCAGTGCTGTGAATATAGTAGATGCTCAAATTCAAATGGAATCAACTTTAAAAAATGCTCTTTATGAGGAGTTTCATTTTTGAAAGCTGCCCTTTGTAGCTCACCTAGCTCTGAATCTTAAACAGATTTCAAAAGAAGCAGTTATCCACGAAAGTCATTGCCACTACTGGAAAAGAAACATTTTCTGGGGGATTTCTAAATGATTGACCATTCAGAAAACTTGCTCAAGCAAATGTTTGTTTCCAAGTGCTCTTCTAGAGGTGGTTAAAGGTTGGAAACAAAAATCTCTCTCAACAAATTTCAGATAATTATCCCCTCAGTCCAAAACTGGAATCCTCAAGCTTTCTGTTTGAAAATGTCTCCCAAATTGAGGATTTCCTAGTTGAATAGAATCCGAAAGAGAGGCTTTTGGTTGATAAACTAGAACATTGAGCTGAACCATGCACAACCCAAGCTGGATTTCACAACAGCAGATGAGAGTAAGCACAGAGTTAGCAAATTCTACCGGAAAGTTTTGGTATTTGTTTCTGAGTTTTTATAAACACTTTACTCTTTTGTTCTTAGCTTAATGACTGTGCTCAACAGAGTTTTCCATTCTTAAAGTGACACCATTAAAAAGAAAATAATTGTTCAAATACAAGAAAAAAAATGACACATTTTTTTAAACGCCCTACCCCGAAGAATTCAAATGTTCTCACTTGGTTGGGATCTGATTCTGAAATTCCAATTTCACAAATGAGCCTCCAACCCCCTAACCCAAAAAGGAATTCCTCCAAGTTTAGACTGAGGTAGGATAAATATGCCACATGCTATTTCAAACACCAAGAACAAGGTAGGTATTTTCCCTGCTGCTTCCCTGCCCTGTAATTTGACATCCATTTTAATGATGCTTGCTTTATTGCTTGTCAGAAAAGTGAAATGGGCTGTCAATTTTACAGAGTTTCTCCTACCTTTTGGGTGGTTATATTACATTTTGAAATAAGTGTATAGCTTCCCCTCCCCTTTATTTAGCCTAAATGGTGCATGTGTGGGTTTGGTACTTGGCTGCCAGTGGAATGAAGTCATAATTTCAGGAGTCCAAGAGAATAGATCAAAATCACGCCAACACTTTCATGGATGGGTATATGCTGCTAAATGGATGTTTACCCAGAAAAGTCATCATCTGGCATGCAGCATAGCGAATGTTCCTAAGCAGCTAACTCATGTATACTAAACAAATTTGGCTTGGCTGCTGCAAGGGCTGCCTTGTGGAAATTCTCAACATACATTTGTTTGATTGAGCCGTCATTCCCAGTTGATCTGCTGATGATCTGTGTCACTTTGTTTAAATGTCCTGGTGGTTTTTTTTATATATATACAGTGAAAAGCCAGTATGTTTCTGTGATGGATTAAATAGAGGTGAAATTTGAGAGTGACTCCTGTTTTTGATTCCTGTGTTCTCAGACAGGTGGGTCTGGAATGATCAAGAATGTCACATTCAAACACAAGGGGAAATATGGAGCCCTTTTGATTTAAAACACATTACTGTAAGATATATTTGCTACTGTGTTCTCCCAGTACAAGAAGCTATTTAGGATTCCCCATCTAAACAAACACCATATGGGTTCATTCTCAGCATCCCTTTCAAATGTCCAAAAACAAAGGACACAAAACTCACTGCTGGGAAACACAGTTTGAGAGGAGTGAGCAAGGCCCATTTCTGACGCATGGACTCAGAAATCAAACGCAAGGTCAGGCTAGAACCGAAGCTCCAGATCTCAAATATCCCAGTAATGGTTCAGATGGAAACCCAACACCGCAGTGCCATGGCACGTCTGAGGCACTAATCAAGCAACTGCCTGTTTGCTCCGTGGTTAAAGTACTTCCTCCAGCTAATCTTCCCAGATAGGCTCTCAGCTTTAATAACCTATGGGGTCTGCTGTTAAGTGTGGGGATCTGGGCACCATCAGCACTGGTGTCTCCACTCTGCCAAACCCCAGACAACACGTGATGCACGTGCATTCCCTCCCCTCAGCTCCCGTAGACCCAGGCCTGCCGTAAGCTGGGTCCCCCGCCCCCAAAAATATCTCTCTGACCCAACTTGTTCTCATACCTGAAATCCCCCCCAATTTAGCATCATTTCTTTGGATTAAAGAAAAACCATCTTCAAGAGTATCCATGACCATTGATAGTCTGCTCCTTTCTATATGCATTTTGACATTTGCTGTGGGCCACACACACTGCGTTTCCACTCTAGAAGCCAAATGTCTGGCCCCATTCCCGGCCTCAAAGAGACACAGTCCAATAGAGAAGGAAGTCATGGAAATAAAATATAGTACCCACAGTCAACAAATTATGTACAGGGTGCAGAGGAGAAAGGAGTGGATTCTGAGGGTGAGAAGGGTTAGGAAAGGCTGCCCAGAGATGGTGACACTTGAAAAGGGTGTTGAAAAATAAAGATGGTTTCCAAGGAATTTCCAGGGTAAAGACAGGGGAAGAGAGACCTTTCGAGGAAGATAAAGAGCATATTGAGAGGTATAAAAGTATGAAACAGGTTAGTATGTGCCTAAAACTAAGGGTGTCTCAGAATTGCCTGATTTATAGTAGGAAAGAGGGTAGATACAGATGTGAAGAAATAGGTGGTGAGGAGCCAAATAGTCTCTATGCTGTATTCTAGAATTTGGCCTTTTTCCTCCTAAAATAAATATGGTGCTAGTTAAGGATCTTAGGGAGCAGAATGGAAAGACCAGAGTTGTGTTTTATAATGAATATTCTGACTCCAAGAACAGGAGAAATTTAGGAAAGATGACATGGAAGGTCGATGAACCTGTCAGAGGCTATTTCAATAATCCATGAGAGAAACACTGAAGACTTAAAACAAAAAACAAAAAAAAAACACTGATAGTGGAGGACAAAGAACAAGAGAGATTTAGGAAGTAAAATTGAGAGGATTTAGTGAGGGAGTGAGGTGGGATAAAATAAACCCTGATGAACCAATATGCTATATGTCATGACTTAGTTTAACAACGATGAGTAAAGCCTGCCACTGTGGGATTGGGACACATAGAGGGGATGAGAAGAAAAAGTCCGGGATACTGAACACTGAAGTAGGAGCCCTGGGCAGACAGGAGACAACAAGGGAACTCTGGGTCCTGGAGAATGATGCCCCTTCAGAGCCCAGAGGCCTTTCTTTTGGTGGAAGACCCCATGAAGATCAAAAGATGAGCATAGGAACAGGAGAAAACCATGTTAGTCATGCAGGTACAAATAGAAAATGTGCCAGGTAAGGCATTCAAGGATATTTTCCCTACTAATGATAGTCTCTCAGGAATGTTGATTCCATAACAAGCCTCATTCCTTCAAATTAGTAAATATAATTTTACATGTTAATTATCCTTAAGTTCCTACACTTAAAGTTGTTCAATATATATTGACTAGAGGCCCAGTGCATAAAATTCATGCACTGGGGGGGTGTCCCTCAGCCCAGCCTGCACCCTCTCCAATCTGGGAACCCTCAGGGGATGTCTGACTGCAGTCGGGCATCCCTCTCACAATCTGGGACTGCTGGCTCCCAACCACTTGCCTGCCTGCCTGCCTGCCTGCCTGCCTGATTGCCCCTAACCGCTTCTGTCTAACAGCCTGATCACCCCCTAACCACTCCCCTGCCAACCTGATTGATGCCTAACTGCTCCCCTGCCAGCCCAATTGCCCCCAACTGCCCTCCCCTGCTGGCCTGGTTGCCCCTAACTGCCCTCCCCTGCTGACCTGATCACTCACAACTGCCCTCCCCCTGCTGGCCCAATCATCTCCAACTGCCCTCCCCTGCCAGCCCAGTTGCCCCCATCAGCCCTCCCCTGTTGGCCTGGTCACCCCTAACTGCCCTCTTCTGCAGGCCTGGTCCCCCTCAACTGCCGTCCCCTGCAGGCCTGGTCACCCCCAACTGCCCTCCCCTGCTGGCCTGGTTGCCCCTAACTGCCCTCCCCTGCTGACCTGATCACTCACAACTGCCCTCCCCTGCCAGCCATCTTGTGGCTGTAGGCACGCCATCTTTGAGGATGGGGCAGTCAATTAGCATATTCCCTCCTTATTGGCTGTGGGTGCCACCATCTTTGAGGGTGAGGCAGTCAATTAGAGTATTCCCTCCTTATTGGCTGTGGGCGCCACCATCTTTGAGGGCGAGGCAGACAATTAGCATATTTCCTCTTTATTGGCTGTGGGCACCACCATCTTTGAAGGCAGGGCAGTCAATTAGCATATTACCTCCTTATTGGCTGTGAGTGCTGCCATCTTTGAGGGCGGGCAGTCAATTAGCATATTCTCTCTTATTAGATAGGATAATACTAGCCCAGGTACTTGGCTTTAAGAAGGGCTTACCAGGTACACAACCCCTTCCTCGCTCTCCTCAGGAAAGGCCCCAAAGCAACTCCTTATCTCAATGGTTTTCATAGGAATTTATTAAAATTTTACTTATATGTAACTATGCCCCCTCTACTTGAGATCTTTGAGAAAAAGTTTCGTGCCAATACATATAATTTATGTAAATTATTAAGATAATCTTTAAAAACCCATTAGTGAATATGCAGAAATTCTTGCAAATCAACATTCTCTATCCAGTGCCCTTCCCTGCTCACCCCAACCCCAGAACTCCAAATCCACAGGGCGTATGAGGTGCCTGCTCAGTCCACACTGCCCTCAGCCCACCTGTCTTCTTCCCCCAAAGTGGATGATCTGTTTTGTGTTATTTACTTGTATATTTTCTTAGTAGGGGAAAAAGAGAGAGAGAAAAGAAAAAAGGGAGAGGGTAGGAGTTGGGCTTTATTTATTATTGTTTAACATTATTTATGATTATTTTAATTTAAGTCCAACATTCCATGAGTCTCATTGCAGTGGGTGCAAAAGATACCAATAAAATAGCATCACAGTGCCCATACATCTATTCTTCTACTTACTTTTTTTTACAAGTCATATTTTCTTATATGCACACAAAGCAAATCTTGTCAAATTGCAATATACTTCTAGGCATTCTGCTATGGATTTTCAACTTAAGAAATATAAAAGGACGAAGAATGAACTAGACGTCACATTTATTTTATGGACTTATTTGCACCATCCAAAAGAGAATACCAATGAACTCCTTTTAGGCAGGGCATGTGTTTGCCACTGGATGTTCATCTAAAGTAAATAGAATAACATAAAGTAACAGAAAAACAAAATAGCAGAGACTCTATATTAATTTACATAAGCCAGAATGATTAAGACACAGGCTTTTTTTAAAAAAGTTTTTCTGGGGGGTATGAGGCTTTAGAGAGGTAGTAAAGTCCATTAACTCTCTGAAACAGAAAAAAAAAGGCAAAATTAAGTATGTTTTCTTAATTGGTAAACATCATCAAATTGGGATTTGTAAGGTTCATTATAATGTGTACATACACCTAGATTTGACTCCTTCCCTAGTTTCCTGAGAAAAACCAAAATGGAAGATGGGTAAAAATTTACATACTTGGCTGCCAAAGTTCTTTGCTTGGGAACTGAAAGGCCAAATTAGTCATTATTGAGCAATCCAATCTCACACGGGACTCTACAGACTGGCTCTGAGATCACATTGCAATAAATGCTTTTCTATAGAACTAGACACTGTTCTCCTAATTCTGGAGTCTCAAAACATTTTTTTAAAAAACAACCCCAAACCACATTTCTTCCTAGGTTAAAAAAAGTTTGAAAAAAGTTGCTAAGCATATAGGAATATATAATAAAGGTTTTATGGTTGTCTCCCCCCAAAATACTCATACACACACACTCTGACTCACTCACACACACCATGACACACAGTCTTTCCTTATTTAAAATAACAAAACCCAATTCTTCCTACATGCAAATGCGCATAGAAGCAAACAACCTAGAAAGCTCTTTTAAAAAAAATGTGAAAACCTACAAACAAACAAACACAAACTAGCAATAAATTAGAAATAAACTCCAAACCAAGCCAGCAAAACTCGAATTAAGCTGAGGAAATCCAAAAATCTTTCAAAGTACTATAAGTACTATGTAGTTACTTCCTCTTCGTAGACTGTCGCCTGTGGGGACTGCTGGCAGGGAAAGCCCCCTCCCCCCCAAAGGCAGGCTGATCTGGGAGTTAGTTCCCCTGCAGCCTCCTCTGCCCCTCCCTCTGCCAGGCTTCCTGGAGCCTTGCCCTGCAGACCAGAGAGCTCCATGCAGAGAAGGGCTCTGGCCACCCCGCCGGCCTGGTATTTGGCTCCTCAGTCACCCAGCGCACAAGTATGATGGATGATGATGGATCGCAGCCCCACCAAAACCGTGTGAATTTCCCAAGGCCTCTGATTATTCTAATCGAGCCCCGAGAAGAAGCACAGAGCTTTACAAAAGCCTCCAAGGAAACCTCCCATTCTCCTTGTCTGCCTGACACAGACCCCACTCCATAAAGCAACCTGGCCCTGATATGGCCTCCTCTCTTTGACACACAGATCTGGGCCTCCATGCCCATTGTTCAGTGATATGATTTAACCTTGAATAAATTGTTAACAAACACCCAGAGTTATAGCACAGTAGAATGGCCACTCCAGCTTCTCCCAGGGGAAGATAACTGTTTATGGACGCTTTGGGGTCACAGCTTTTCTAATGTTCTCTTGCTCTGCTAGACAATATGGTCAGAAGGGTTTCTTCTCTCTCTCTCTCTCTCTCTCTCTCTCTCTTTCTCCCTCCCTCCCTCCCTTCCTCCCTCTCATAAACCACAAAGGGTCTCTAAGAGACCCTTTTATGAACAAATTCTATAATTATGCCTTTACCTAAGGTAAAGGCATAATTATAGAATTTGTTCATACCAGATAAATATCATGACTAGACCTAGACATGCACAATAGAATGTTATATGTTGTAATAATGGAGGCTATTTTAAAAAGTGTAGCACTACTTAATTTAACTGAGCTGGGGGTCTTTGACTTATTCAGATCCTTTTCTGCCATGTAAAGTTGCAACGTGTGCAGTAGGCCTTGCAGAACAAGGGCTCAGTAACTGCTGTTGGCCTCTTGGAGTGCTCTAAACCAATATAGAAAAAATGAATAGTACCATAGATGTCTATAAAACTCTACAAAGCTGCCATATTTAGAAATATAGCTGGTGTACTTGCAGGAAAGAATACAACCTTTTGGTCCTTTTTAATGCTTGCTATGATCCAATTGCCAATTCCTTACCCTCACCACCACCCCCAAATATCCTGCCACTTGAATTCTTGAAATCTCTCAGAATCTGCATAAATATGTTAGAAAAAGTTTGGTCCTACTACTCAGGGGCGGCTCCAAAATTTCCACATCAGAGGAGTTTATTAAATAAATCTGATTGAACAAGGGTAGGAAGAGTGGGTTGAAGTTGTATTTACAGAGTACTTTGCAAAAAAATAAGAAAATGCCAATGGTCTTTATCAGATCATTGGAAAGGGAATGTGGAAAATTGTGGATTATGGATTAACCTAAGACTACTACCCACACTTCTACCTTGTAATCATGCTTACTCACACAATTATATATTTTTTCTTTTTCTAATTGGGTGTGTATCTTTAAAGATTACAATATTTTGAAATAGTTTTTCTGATGAACTCCTAGAATATACATCCATAATTTTATTTTCTAAAACAGAAAGGTGGATAAATAAGAACAATAGACTAGGCTTGTAGGAACTCAGATCCCATTCCTGGCATTGCCACTGATTAACTGGGAAACTCTGAACAAGTCTTTTCATCTCTCTGGGAATCTATGTCCTCGTCTTACGTAATGTAGAGAGCCCCCAGAGTCCCTTCCAGCTCACATTCTAGGAATTCATCAATCTCTATGTGATTGTGGAAGTAAAGTCCTAGGAAGAGTCGCATCTAGGGTATATTGCTTGCTTTGTACATCCATAATCAACATAGTACCATGTGCATATAAGTTCAGGAAAAGCCATTGGAGGCTGATGACGTTAGCATTTTTAGTTCATATTATGAATTTGGCTTAGATAGGGTCAATGAGAAGATAAAAAGTAATAAAGTTTTTACTTTTACTGAATACATACTACTTGCCAGGCATAATGGGCCCAGGCATAATGATCCCATACTATTCTATTTCAATTTTATTCTAATAGTCCCATCACCGCCTACCATTTATAGAAACCCAAATATCAAAAGATAAACTCTGTAAAATTTGACAATAACTCCCATTTTTCTTTCTTTTCCAACAAAAGACTGCAGACTCCTTGGCTTGCTTCATTCCCCTCTGGAGGATGGCCTAGTTGCTTATGAGCCAGCTCCAGCTATTTTTCTAAATCAGGGTTTACTTACGTTTTGTATGAAACTTGAAGACTAACTTGTTATAACACAGTAAAAAGTTAGAGCAAAAGCTAGTCGTCATTGATTATCTTACCAGTTCACAAAGATCATTTCTGTAATCTAGTATTACTACAACACTTGTTTTATTATTTTGATCAACTTCTAAATGCAACATGCAGGAAAAGTAGAAATTAAAATATAAGCTACAACAAAATGCGTTCTTAACACATTGACAATCTTATCAAGAAAGGCATGCTACTTATATCCCAAATAACCTCAAGCTAATTGCAAAAAAAAAAAGTCACCATATGTAATCCAAAATAATGACTTTGGAGGATATTTATACTTATGCTTCTAGTTAAAAATTAGGGTAAGAAATAAATATAAAAA
>NW_005372121.1:2331512-2344178 GCF_000412655.1 Myotis brandtii
TATGGAAACACTTACATACCTATATTATAATTTCTATAGAAGTGCTGAAAAATACATTCAGACATTAGGTGAGCTTTCATATTGTTCTATGCAATCAAATCACCATTCCTTGGACTCTTCTTTATGGCAGTCCATTTCCTGATGGTCAGCCAGAATGCCAGGACACTGACTAGCAAAACCCAAGTAGAGATCTACCAATTTATTGGTCTCAGAAATTGACCATGTTTGGGGAAAATCCAAGATTTAGAGACCTGCACCAACAGAGTTGTTAAAATCAAAGAGCAGGATATGGTGTGATTTCCATTGCTTCAGTCAGAGTCTGTGAAATGCCAATAGTCTGCATATCTTCAAAGAGCAGAATCTGTCTCCAAAAACCGTACAAAATAGCCCACTACAAAGGAAAATCCTTCAAGATCTTTGCTATTGAACTAGGACCAGAAATAAGAGGAAAACGTCTGAGAACAGTATAAAAATGACAGATATAAGAGGAGGCCGAGCATGCCACGAAATGAGAGACTTTTTGCTGACAGATGAGCACCTTTGAACTCTAACCCAATAAAAGAATTAGTCCTCCCAACGTATAATCAGTACAGCAAGCAAAATATGTCAACACACGATAGTCAGGGTAATCAATCGCCATTCGAGGTAGGAAACAGCCAGACTAAATAACAACCCAGTCCCACTGAGCCAGACAGCTCTTTCCTGCTCCTTAAATTTCTCATACCGCAGGGACAAGGAATTAATATGCAATTAAGGAAAACCCCTAACAAGTAAAACAACAGAGTAAGGCGTAAGAGTGCTCACTAAGAAGTGACTTAGGATTCCCTAAAGTTAGAGTGTTGATGTTTTGGTTTTTCTTAGATGTGTTCTAAGGGCCTTTCTCTAGTCACATAATAGAAACTTTGAAATTATCATTGCAGGAGCTACAGACATAAACAAAACTAGCTTTTGATCCTGATGGGCTGTATGCAAGTAATTTAACCAGCTTGGGTCTCAGGTTTGTATTCATCTGTAAAAACAGGAGAAAAACAATTTTGGGGGGGAGGTTATAATTATTAAAAGAGATAGAATTAAGTAAATGCCTTCTGGAATGCCTAAAGTGGGTAGGCAGTCATATTCCACAAAGGTTAGAGTTGGCAATCCCAGTCTCCTTACATCATGGTGCTTTGACCTCTGTGAGTCCTTAAGAAATGTGGTGATGCCCACATATATTAAATAATAAACTCACAGATAAAAAAAAAAAAAGTGGTTTCAGACATGCATAGAGAGGGAGAAAGGGGGAATAGCCTAGGTCTGAATTCCCTAACTATTAGTTATGTGACAGTAGGAGAATCACCCAATCTCTGGATCACAGTCATTTCATTTGTAAAGCAGGACACATAGTATCTCACCAGCCTGTAGGCCCAACCTGAGGCGAATGACTCACAGTTCCTCTCAGCTTGACATCAATCATTGCAAATTATCTGTTGCTGATTTACCTTATCTCATGGACTAACTTGATAAAACCAAAAATAAAGTGTTTCAATTACCAAATCTACAACCCTTCAGAAATTGAGAAATGATTTTGTTTTGCTTGTGTTTTCCATTTCTCCAAAGGAGAGACACTAGCATTCTCTACATAAAATCACTTAGCAGCTTTGCATGATTGTCACGGTGTTGCTGGCATGGTCTTTGGTAGTAAATGTTTTAAAAAATCGTCCTCTGGCCTCAAGCCACAGGTGGGTATATTTTGTAACACCTTCTACGCATGCTGCCTATAGTTCAAGGTTCCACCTGCTTTAAACTGAATAGCTCTGTGTGATGCAATATTTTATTTTTTACTTATCTCATTTTAAGTATGTTTATTTTTCAAGCACATGCATTGCAAGAATGGCTTTTTAACTATTCATTTTTAACCCTCATAACTGCACTCTCAGTATTTTAGCAGCACTTTAAAAGGCAATTTTCTTCACTGACCATGGCAAATAACCATTTGAGTTAGTTAACAATTTCTCTTTGGATTGGTGAGATAGAAGAGCAGCCATCCCACTGCAGCTCAGCTGATGATTTTATTTTTCAAGCCACATGGAAGAAAGCAACTTAAAGTCGGAGAAGTAGAAATATTGCGAGGCTTTCTACAACTGCTTCATCTTGTTCTTGTGAAAAGAAAATTCTATTTTCTGATATGCGTGCATACAGACAAATTCAGACATTCTAGTCTTTAACATACACTGGTACTACAGCAACAAAAATAAAAGCTGAGGCCTAATTTGCCTTAGAATTCAGAAACAGAAGCACTTCCGGACGGCAACAATAAGTCATTTTTCGCATTTATTTTCCACACACATAGGACACACCACTCTGCTATCGACATGTCAGAAGAAATCCAAACTAGCTTAGCACAAAAATTACCCAAAGAATGGTCATCAGAAAAAGAGTTGTGACAAAGCAACTATGCTAAAATAGTACTTGAACTTGAATTATATTTGCATTAATTCGTTTCCTAGTACTTTTGGAGAACGTTGTGAAGAAAAGAATGGGCTTTTGTCTGGTAGTTTTTAAAATATCAAGTGTTTTTCGCCCATCAGCTATCCCTTCTTGGATGTGACAGTGTGATAGAATAAAGGCCAACTTTTGTTTTGGAATCACATTGACATGGCCTTTGGCAGCTTATAAGACCTGTTCTCATTTATCATGTATTTTATACCCTCATGCCTACTTATAAGGAAGGGCAATAAGGGAGGCCCATGACAATGTCTCAAGTTTTCCCCCTTAGAGACAGAGATCCCGTGGTTTCTGTAACATAGAGCATGAATAACACTTGTCAGAGAAGAGAAGTCCTGGACAAATAAGAAACATCATTTGACACATCTCTTCCACATGTAAGAAGTTAAGTGAGTTGTGGAATTGTGCTGAGGAGTGAATAAATATCTCATGACAAACTAGTTTGAACAGTCAGTCCCATCCGTTGCATCCTCTCAAAACACAGCCTCCCTTTTCCTTTCATTATATTTGGATTATTTCAGTTTTTTTCAATGCTTTCCATGAAGTCACAGAATAGTTATTTCAGGACAAAATAATTGACAATGCAAAACATTGTCATTATCTTATCTTATATCCTGCTGAGTTGTCCAATTATTAGGAAAAATTCAAAGGACCTACCTGCACAACAAAAACATGAAATGCTTAGTCTTTAGTTTAGATCAAATCAGTGACAGAAACGAATTGTAAGCATAGCTCTTGCCTGTTCTCCTCTACTCATGTTAGCAATCCTGTCTGTCTCTACATGAATGTATGCACATGCACACATGTGTCTGTGGATGCTTATGTCACCATAGATGTTGTCCTTTCAATTGACTGTAACCTGGTAAATTTTCATTTCTATCCTTTAAAAAAAATGTGGAAAACAAAAGGTGCTTTATTTTTTTCAAGATGAAACTCTTAAACTACATATAAATATCTGAAGACCTTAGTAAGAGAATCTGGGCCATTTCCATTTTCGTTTTCCAGAAGACACTAATGCCAGAAAAAAAAAATGTTTGGCAAAACTCTTTTCTTTCTAAGCATTAAGAAAAAGATGGTCATAAAACCCAAAAGGAAAGACACTGTTCTCCAAAGAATCCAGATCCCAAGCTAACCACAAGCAGGAATGCTTATAAAAGGACGTTCTTGCAATTCTCCCTGTTAGATATGTTGTGCTGTAGAAAATCCCTTTTGTAAAGAACACCACTTTGTCGCAGATTCTGTGTGCAGGTTAAACCCAAGGACAAGCCCCGCACTGTGAGTTTCCCTCCTGAGGACACGAAGAAGCTGTGGGGGACGTGTGTGCCTGGTTTCCTGACATCGACACCGTGACAGGATCCCCCGCTCCAGATTTCATATTGTCACCGCAGATGACATATCTAATATAAGAACAATGCCTTGCCCTCTCTAAAGTCAAAGTACTCAAGCACCCCAAAGTTGCAAGGCCAGGGGTGCCATCCATACCTTCCAAAAAATATTTATGTTAAAGAATTTCTTTGGATTATTTTTGTTACAACGATTAGGTTCTTGAAAACCCATGCCCACACTCCTTTGGCAATGCCATGGGTATGCCATCAAAATAATACCAGACGAATGCTCCTGACTGACAGCTGGGGTCTATCAGTTTTCACAGCAGGTTTCTCCCCTGCAGCTGACAAGAAAAATAAACATCTTCCAAAGAAAATGAAGGCAAATGCCAACATGTCTCATCGATTCCCAGGAAAGAAATCCCTTTTTAAATATTAATTATGATAATGTTTGACTTTAAAAGAAAGGCAAAAAGGAAAAGTTTGAGTCGGGTGTGAAGAACATTAGGAACATTATGATCTCAACAATATGAAGTCACCGAAATTTATGGGAATGTCACTAATCTTCATTGGACTGCGCACCAACCACTGGCTTTTCAAAGGACTGGAACAACCTCTCCGTTTGGGTCAGAGAGTTTTCTCTTGACAAAGTTTCAACTGTTCAGTTCAGTGACCATTGAGTTTCAGCTCCAGAAATACTACCTACAATTGAGCACGTCTTGTTGTGTTTTATTTGTGGTCAAGCAAACACCAGTGACTTTAAAAACTCTGTGCTTTATTCAAATTGTTTCAGAAAAGACATAAAACCAGGTTACCTTTAAAAAAATATAAAGCTACAGTGAAGTAATAGGAACAATAGCAGCCAGAGGAAAGTTCGAGGCAACTCTGGGACAAGTTGGTCCTGAGCTCATCAGGGAAGATGCCAAAGGTGCTGGGCGCCAGGCAGCACGCCAGAGAGCCACGGGGCTGGGAGGCTAACAGGAACTTGTGCTTGTCAGGCAATGCTGGGGCGCTGACACCTCTCATTTCTGAAGCAGGTGAAAGGGGACAATGGCAGAATAATTTGAGAAATTCTAATTCATCAGCAAAAAACAGAAAGGAAGAAAAAAAACACAAACAGGCTTTCTTAAACAGGTGTTTAGATCACGGTCAAAAGCATTTAATTTGTGCCAGGCCGGCATGGCTCTGTGTGGGGCGTGCAGGGGGCAGCTGATCAATGATTCTCTCTCTTATCATTGTTTCTATATCTCTCTCCCTCTCCCTTCCTCTCTGAAATCTATAAAAATATATATTTTAAAAAGCATTGAATTTGTGTGTGAACACTTCCCAATTCTGGTCATTGTTTTTAACCCTGCCACTTGTAAGCAGAAGAAAGACGCTAACCATGTGTAGAATTGCAATTATATTGAGGGCAAGCACAATAAGTGAGTAGATGGTGCATATTTTCAGGGTTACTCCTACCTGAGGGCAGGTACGATGATTCTTGATTTAGACTTAAAGTACCACCCAGTGAATGTGAGAAACTCAAAATGCCAGCATAGTATCCAAGAAGAGTACGCTACACGACCAAGAGACCACCTTTCACCTCTCCTGTTAAACTCAGGAACAGAAACATCCTCTTACTCTCACCTCTTTCCTCCTAAGGCACATGGGAATTGGACCCAACTCTTTTAGTCACAACATAAGCTTAAGGAAACAAAAGCCAGAACCGGAAGTGACCCATAAAGCCATCTGATATAATCCTCTTAACAACCAAAGCCTAAAATGACAGAGCCAATTCACGCATCAAATCCACACTTTCCATCTCCCAGCTTCATGTTCTCTCCATTGATCAGCTACTCCTAAGCAAGTTCGGCAGTTTTTCAGTCTTAGTGAGAAGATGTTGGAGGAAGAGTTCTGGCCCCGGGCAGCATAGGACCTAGGTTCTTACTTCAGCCCCTACAGCAAACCCACAATGACCACATCCTTGAACATTTTATGATGAGTGGGCTGGATCTTGTCCTTTTAATTCTAAGAATCCGTGGATCTGAAATCGAATTACGGGGGAAATGTTGAAAATAAAGAAACTTGGGCAGTGGGATCTTCCTATCTAAGCAATTAAGCGACTAGCAAACCCATTTCTCCACAGGATGCTGGTCTGCAGGACGAGGGCAAGGCAGTTTCCTCCAAGGAAGCAATTATAGGTAGTGAAAAGGGAGAAGAGAGCCCCACTCCTTTGGTTCAGCTATGAATCATTTTGAAAGAATGGCCTTGCCACATGATTTCATTTTCAGTTCCAATTTCTCTCAAAAAATGAAGAATTTGCAACCTTACAAACCAAGCACATAATTCCTAAGAACATGACACTAAAAAGGTAGCTGAAGACACTTTAACTGGAAAAGAACATGCACTTGGAAATAAGATAGGTATGTGTAAAGGAACCTTGCAGATAACTGAAATAAAGGCTATTTCTTAAATGTTCCATTGAACTCAATTTTATGCAGGGTATGTTTTTACCTCCTGTACAGGATCTCAACATTCCATAGAATAATATAGTACGCAAATTTGGCAATGATGGCCGTGTATAGTATTTTTCTTGTAACTATATCTCCTGTGAAGTCACTGCCATCATGACAAATTCCAGTCCTGCTGGAATGAGGTTCAGAGAACACACTGAGAGGTAATACATGGACTCACAAAAAGAGGTCTTATTACCTGTCACAACCAAGAAATGGGGCAAGGTTTCCAGATTCTTCAGGGCTAAACTATTAGGCTCTGGTGGCTTTCAAATGTTGATCATTTACTATGAATGATCTCCTTCAACGCATTATCTTCTCTACTCATTTTTGTGAGCACAGTTGTGAGTATCAGGCCAGATTACAGCTGCTTCGGGACACCATTAAGGAATGTGGAGGATTTTCAGATTGCTATGCTGTTTTAGATGGCATTTCTGCTTTCTTTCCTTAGGTCCATTGCCAGTCTCCTCTGCCAGCTGGTCAGTGGTCCATTGTCAAAGGTCTAATTCTTGGCATTGGTCTAGTACATTTTACATAGCACCATGATTGCTTCTCTCCTTCTTAAATCTTAAATCCCTCTGCTTTCCTGGGATCCCCTCTGTTTTCCCTTGCCATCCACTTGCACTGCCCTGTTTCATAGCCTAGGCTAACCAGTGAGAATACTCTTTTTTTTTCTGGCTGACTAACTAAATCATTAGTATGTCTTCTAAAAATAAAATAAAATTTAAAACTTCACTTCTTTCTTGTTCGTGTTTACAATTCATCTTTGCATTCAGATTGAAAGATGTCACTGCTCAGATTCAGAAATTCTCTGGTATTAAAAATAAAATAAAATTTAAAACTTCACTTCTTTTTTGTGTTTACAATTCATCTTTGCATTAAGATAGAAAGATGTCACTGCTCAGATTCAGAAATTCTCTGGTATTTCTAAATTAACAACTTCTCCAGAGGGTCAGAGGCACCACAAGTAGGTGGATATGATTAACCTTCTCTTTTCTCTACACAGATTATCGACATTAATCCAAGAAGGACTCTGGGCTTTTTAAGAAGAAGGGCAGGGTGGAGGGAGGCAAAGTGAGGGGAGGGGAGAGGAGGAAAATGGGGGACATCTGTAAGAGAGTCAAAACTAACAAAAGAAGAAAACCATGCAGTAAAGAACCAGGCAATTGACATTTTGTAATGAATCTGGACAATCTTAAGAGGAAGAGAATTCATGCCTCATATCACATTCTATATTGTGCAAACAAATAAAAATGATTTTCCCCTTTATATTGGTTCCCATTTTTAAAAATAGATGTTTTCCTAGTTACCAGTGAAAGGCTTTTTGTACCAATAAATATTCCCAATAGCTGAGACTCACATCCCTTTGTTATTTCGTTTGTTCCCAAGATGCTGTGTGTGACATTAGAATTTAGTGTGAATTGGTGTAATAATGAAGAAAAAACAAATGCATTTTGATAATAGAAAATGACACCACAATCATTTACATTCCTGAATGGTGCTTAATACAATCAAAGTCCAAATTGAATATTAAATTTGAAAAAAAAAGGCAACAGAAACACAACATTATTCCCCAAGTAAAGCAAACCACAGAGAAAAATTTTTTTCACAGGTACAAAACATCATATTGTTTATTTCTTTCCTTGACCAGAACCCAAAAGTTTTTACCTAACATTCTAGACCACACTCATTTGTCTAAGAAATTTATCTCATTTAAGGAGTCCAAAAAAGACAATTTATTCTTACTTTTAAGGCCTGAGACACTAAAAATCTCCAAAAAAATATCCTCAGCCATAAAAATTAAATTTTACCTTTTAGCAGAGATTCACCTACTGAGGTCCTCTAAGTATATCCATGTATATTAAATAAAATTGAAACTATAGGACCCAGTGATATGGATTTAACAGTCAGAAAATCCTCACTTTAACTCCAAGCTCTGTCATTCACAAGCATGCAACCTTAGATAAGTTACTTTACCTCTCTGAGTTGCTATATTTTTGTATGTAAAATAATATACCACCAGTCTTGTTATAGAGCTTGAAATAAAAGGCTTGACATGGTGCATAGAAAGTACACATTATAACTATTATCGTTATTGCTTTCAAAAGAGCAAATGTTCTGGTAGGTAAAGGAAATAATTAAATTGGGGCCATAAGTCTATAGTCTATATACTCTAACAGTGCTTCTCAAACTGTAATGTGCATAGAAATCACCTGAGATCTTGTTAAAATGCAAGTTCTGATTCAGTAGATCTGTGTGGGTCCTGAGCTTCTCCATTTCTAACAAGCTCCTACAGAATTCTAATACTGCTGGTGCATGGACCACACTTCGTGTAGCAAAGCTCACTATGAATATGGACACTGTGAATCATTACAATGTCACTGACTCATAAAAGAAGTTTCCTAAACTAAGCTTCACATATGGGGGCACCAACAGGAAAGGTAAAACAGAAAAAGTCCAATTAACCTCTTCAGGAAAGAAAAGGTTTGCCTAAAATTATTAAATAATTTTATGTTTCCTTAGAGCTCATAAGCATACTTTTCTCAACTTCAAATTTTCTGATTATCTGTTAGAGGAAAACTTGGATTCCATGCCGACCTTTAGTAGTAATGAAAAGGAAATCTCATCCTGTTTTGGCGGAAAATGAGTGTTATGAACTGAATTTCCTCCCAAAATGTATATGTTGTATCTCTAACCCCTAATGTGATGGTATTTGTAGATAAAGCCTATGGGAGGCAATTAGGTTTAGATGAGGTCATAAGGGTGGTGCCCTCAAAAGGGAATTAGTGCTCTTATAAGAAGAGGAAGAGACACAAGAGTTCTCTCTCTCTCTCTTCACCATGTGAGGATACAGCAAGAAAAAAATTGTCTGCAAGCCAGAAAGAGAACGCTCACCAGGACCTGACTATGCTGGCACCATAATCTTCTACTTCTCAGCCTCTAGAACTGTGGTAAATGTCCATTATTTAAACTCCTTAGTCTATGGTATTTTGTTATAGCAGCCTGAGTTGACTAATACAGTGAGGATACCATTTGGGGAAAAAAATATGAAATGAATTATACAGATTTATCTTTGAGAGAATTCTTTGTAAAGTTCTTTGACATAAATGAGAATTTTTGAGGATGATTCCTAATAAGGTGATTTAGAAATAGACAGGACACACGGGAGTCACCAAATATAACTCCACCATGTTTCCAATGAGGAATCTGAAGTCCTGAGGAGGCTCAGGACTTGTCCCAGGCCCACTAGTTTCATCCAAGCAAAAACAAACTCAGTTTTCCTAAATTCCATTCAAGTTGCCTCCTAAGTTTTAAATACTTCTTTTCTGACGTGGAATCCTCATTATGTTTAACAATTAAGTTATCATTGATTACCTGGAGGTCATATTTAACCCTGAACCAAAGCCAAGCTCGGATATATGTGGAAGACAGATGTGCCCTGACATAGTCAGATGATATTTACTTGGTTTCCAATGGTCCCAGAGATTTAGACTAAGATGCAAACAAACCAAAAAATGTACCTTTCTCCCTCTGCCAAAATTTATAGTCAAATGCTTAAAGCTTCCATTAAGTCCATGACATTTCATCATCTTCCCAGCAGTTCTGTAGTTATTCCAATTGAAATAAAGAAAAACTCAGTGTTCTGGGAGACCACCTTCTGTAGGACTGGCTCAAGAGCTCCATTTCTTAGTCTGATGTTGAAAACTAAGACAAGCATCTTCAAGACTGCTGAGGTTTCGTCAAATTCCTACTGTGCAAAGACCATGATACTCTGGTTTAAACGCTGAAAATAGCATCCTTTCAGTGGCGCAGCCAAACCTTCCATCTAACTTGATGTAGTAAAACTTCAGGATGGCTTTCAAAGTCTTTCTGATCTGACTAGTGGTACATTTCTCTAAGTCTACCGCGACTTCCGGAACAAGTTGGCGGTCAATCTCCAGTTAGTCTAAAAAAGTCATGGCTCATGACCCCTCTGATCAGAGACCTTGAAGACGCAATTGTACAAACCTCCATCTTTGCCATGATGTGAAAGAAGACGGTTGTTTCTCTGAAGGGTGCACAATGTGAAACATGACTGGCAAGTTTTCTCCATAAACAGAACAAATCTATCCCTCACAGAGCTGCCTTTATTTGAGCAAGACATTTGCAAAGCTTAGCGTCTCCTTGAATCTATTAGAAACCCTTCCTTGAGTGAGGAAACAGACATTGTAAATGAACCATGACTCAGAAACCCTCTTGTACTAGAAAATATTCTACAGATTCCAGAGGCATTTTATGTTCTATTTTCCTGACATACTAGTCCTAACTATCTGATTCATTTATTTTTTGTTTAATGCTTTAACCAGTTTCTGTAGATTATTATAGTCAAACAAGTGATTTCTTTCAGGGTTAGTGTTTTTTTTTTTACCTCCTTCTGACTTTGGAAGAGTTTCAGATTCAGCTGAAGGAAAGGCTCTGTTATAAGCTACAGAAACACCCATACCATATATTCAGCTTAGCTACAATAAGAAAAGCCAGACCCTGAGGTCCCAAGCTAAACAGAAGAAAAGGAGGAAAATTAAAAGTTAGTGTTCATTTGCAGAAACTTCCTACTTTCGTACACCCCAGATAACCAGTTGGAATCAATGAAAATTTATAAGCTTACAAACTAAAAATCAAATTCTCCTGTCTCTAAGGACCTTGCAGCACTTTCAGTTTTTTATGTCCTACACTGGCAACTTCAATGGCACCAGAATAATTCATCAATTAAGAGAGAAGAAATGTGCATTTTCATGCTTTTTTCAGTAGCAAACAGAACTATCAGAACTCTAATTTACAAACTCAAGTTGCCCATGCACACAGCCCGTATTTAACATATAACCTCTCAAATTCTGTCCAAATATGACCCATAGTTGTTCATATGAATCAAAATTTTTACAATAATTATGACTTTGATCTAGAAATTTAATTTCTGGAAATAAGGCTGCACATGAAAATATATGTAATAAAGAAGCAACTATATGGAACATTTGTTGAGCATTTATTGTGGCATCAAGCAGGCATTAAGACTTTATATCCAGTGTCTCAGCACAACCCTGTGAAGGTGGTCCTATCACCATATCTACGTTAAAGCTGAGGAAATGGAGGGGTTTTTTTTAAAGTACCTTGGTCAATCAGTAATCGATGGAGCATATTCAAAAGCCCACACTCTAGACCACTCTACTGTGCTGTGTGAGTGTTACAGCATTCTTTATAATAATGAAAAATCTTAGCCATCAAATTCCAACAATAGAGCTTTGGGAAAATAAACATCATGGAATTCAATGCAGCCATATGTTGAAAAGGAATAGTATTATACGATATGAGAAAATGTTCATAACACATTGAGTGAAAAAATAAAGCAGGTATTCAAAATGAAAAGCATGGAGTTATACCTTTTGGTTACATGACATCTACACAGAGAAAAAAAGATGAACAGATGCATACCTAATTGATTGAAAGTGGTTATCACTGAGGGTAAGCTTATGCATGATATTTTTATTTACTACTTTTTTATGTTAACAACAGACTATAATAAATATTGCAGAATACTTTTCCATTGGAAAAAATAGTTAATAAAATTGCAGTCATTACCTAGTAGCCCCCCCCCACACACACACACATGCACACGCACATAGCTCCGCTAACATAAAAATATAATTTGACTGAGTCTGTTCCATCCATTGTAACACAGATTTCTCTAAAGAAGTCATCAATGTTTTTCTGATGATTCTGCCAGGTAAGTGCCTGCTCCTTGGAGAGACCTTGGGGACACAGTTATAAGTGAAAGTCATTTAATGTCTTGAGGCACAGCCCAGGCTCAAACTTACAGCACAGCATCAAGGCGGTGGATACTGAGGCAGGGAGAAGGAAGCTCTGATGCTCAGGCACGTCACTGGGACATTGGCAAATGACATCACCATGTCCACAGCAGATGCCTGAAGCTTCCAAACATGGCAGTAATTAATAATGTTCCCCCTCCACCCTTCTCAGTTCACTCATGCTGAAAAGTGTTTTTCACCTTTTGAAATCCATCTAATTTGAAGTAAATGAATAGTTTGCTACACTAATAACATGAAACATATGAGAGCCAGTTTATAACAGTTACAAGGTTAGTAATTACTGAAGTAAAGGAGCTAGAGAAGTAATTCCAGTTAATATGAGATTAATTGGGCTGTACACGGAACAGAGAAAATTGTGTAATAGAGTCCTGAGAACCCCTCTTCCAAATGTGAAACCATAAAATGTTGATATCATGTAACCATCTAATTAGTAACATAAGGCAAGTGGAGAGAGTGGCATTTAATGAATCTCTGCTGTGTGTCAGAAAATATATATATATA
>NW_005372121.1:2344188-2346269 GCF_000412655.1 Myotis brandtii
AAATTAAATCTTCATAACAATACTATTGGGTGGAAATTAATCAACCCCCAATTTATAGATGAGGACATTTCGAACCAGAGAGATTGATACTCAGTGCCTATATTCTTTCTACTGGGCCACATTTCTCAAATGACAAACATGTACACACAACACAGAGCTTCGCATGTTGGGAACACTTTCTCACGTGTCTTCTAACCTCTTCATTTTTTTTGTTGAGGTGAAAGATTTCCACTTCATTTTGGTGGGTCCAGGTAGCCCACGATGTCAAATAAAGAGGTATCATGTATACTATAGGTAAGAAAACATCTACAGCTATTCAAAACAAATTCACCATCATCAGCGCCCTCGGAGGTCCCGGATCTGTCTCTTGCTCAACACTGTATGGACGGAACAGACCCAGGGACACCCCTTCTTCCAGCCTCCAGCCACCCTCCTGTGTCTCATCCAGTTACCACCTTCAGAACCACCTCTAAGACCAGACAACACACCATTTTTTTTTCTGCCTTAACTCCTTATTGCCGAACAACCATGAGCTCCCAAATTCATCAGAATTATTCCACCAAGGGAGAGGCTGCGGTCAACCACTGGCCAGCCTGCATCTGTGGGCCTCCTACACCTACCTCTCTCTGGGCTTCCATTTCAACCATAACAATGTGGCTCTCAAGGGCGGGGCCACTTCTTTCGTTAGTTGGTGGAGAAGAAGCGCGAGGGCACCGAGCTTCTCTTAAAGTTGCAAAACTAGCGCAGTGGCCACATTCTCTTCCAGGACGTGCCGAAGCCTCCCAAGATGAGTGGGCAAAACTCAGGGTGCCATGGGAGCCACCCTGGCCTTGGAGAGGAACCTGAACCAGGCCCTTTGAGAGCTGCAGGCTCTGAGTTCTACCCATGCAGACCCTCAGCTCTGTGACTTCCTGCAGAACCACTTCCTGGGTGAGCAGGTGAAACTCATCAAGAAGATGGGCTACGCCTGACTCACCTCTACAGGCTGGCGGGCCCCAGGCTGAGCGGGGTGAGTATCTCTTGGAAAAGCTCACCCTCAAGCACAACTAGGAGCCTTTGGAGCCCAGAGGCCTTTGAGGGGCCCCTCTGCATTCCCCTGGTGTCTGGCTTTGCCAGAGCCTCTCCCTGAAACTACTAGCCATTCTTTTAACCACCCTGAAGCCCTCTCCCATGCATTGGACCAAATGAAACAATAAAGCTTTTTGTAGTAAAAAACAAACAAAAACAAATTCACCATCCTTATTAATGACAATGAGAGAGCTTCATCTTGGCAGTTTTGGACATTAAAAGCAAGGCAACCTTGTGTTGACCAAAAAATTATGTTGAACATGACATGATTAAGCTAATAGATATCTCAGATGTGCGTATAACTCACTCCAATTTATTTGCAGCAACATCCTGAACAGAAGATAGAATAGCCAGGGAGAAGATGTTTATTAATATAAAAAGTATCTAATCACAAAGAGGAGTTTGGATATTATAACTATATTTTCTACCACAGTAACTCCCTTTCAGGGTAAAATATGTGTTTTAAAGATACCCAAAGACAGAAAAATCAACAAAGAGGTGAATCAAATTGTTAGGGGCTGAATTTTGTCCCCCCAAATTTCATATGTTGAAGTCCTAATCTCAGAATGTGACTATTTGCAGAATAGGGTCTTTAAAGATGTAATTAAGTTAAAAATAAAGTCACTAAAGTGGGCCCTAATCTAATATCTCTACATATATATACTAGTAAAACCCTAAGCGACCATTTGACCAGTCGCTATAACATGCACTGACCACCAGGGGGCAAACGCTCAACACAGGAGCTGCCCCCTGGTGGTCAGTGCACTCCCACAGTGGGAGCACCACTCAGCTGACTGACATGAGCCAGACACCAGGCTCACAGCTGGCGAGCTCAGTGGTGCAAGCCTCTCCTGCCTCCATAACAGCGCTACGGAGCCGGAGCCGGAGCCGGGGTCGGAGCCGGGGTGGCAGGTGCAGCGAGGCGGGGATGAATGGGAACAGCGCGGGGTCTGGCCTGGGCTTGGGCTCCTCCCTGGCTGCCTGCTGCTTCAAGCACTACTAGACCCCTAGGA
>NW_005372121.1:2346279-2356477 GCF_000412655.1 Myotis brandtii
TCAAGTTTTAAATTCTATGGCCATCCACCTCTGCTTCTTCAATCTCATTGACCTTGAGTCCCAGGCAAAATGTGGGCAGGAAAGGAGCCTGGAGAACATGGGGCCAGACTGAGAATGAAGGCGGAGTTTACAGAAGTCACTGGTGACTCAGCATGACCTCGGCTGGATGACCTGAGCCGGCCCTGTTGCCATGAGGAGAAATACAGGTGTCCCAGCCCTCTGTCCTCTTCTGAGTCTGGGAACCTCAATGGACGGCCTTCACTTGATCACACACCCTTCCCCTTCTCTATCACAACCGAGCTTGGGCTCTGCAACAAATGTTATGCGAGACATTTGTACTTTCATTGCATTCGTGGGCATGTCTAGCAAAATGCAAACTCCTACTGATAACATGTGGATTTTTCCTGGGTAGAAATGGCTACCATCGTACAGATGTGCAGAAAACTCTTTAAAAACTCTTAAGCAATAATCTTGATAAGGTAACTCTACTTATTTCATCTTAACCTCTGTTCTCAGTGACACTTGAAGACCCGAAGGAGGTTCAGTTTTAAAAATCAAAACTAAGTAGCATTTGACAAGATGTGTGTGAATGTATGAAAGACATTTTAATGTAATGCGTGCTTTTGTTTTCTTTCCCCCCTGGTTTATGCAGACTTTTGTTCTGCTCTTAGATACCACGCCAATAAACAGGAAGTTGAAAAAAAAACGTGGTGCAATTGTTCTGAATGTTGTTTTTCTTGTAAGGCTTTATGGGCCACACTGCACAATTCTATTCAAAGCTGCCCCTGTAGGTGGTGGTGTTAATAAAGAAATGAGGAGGCCTCGCTGCTGTGCTGCCCTGACTCCCCAGGCCTCAGCCCTCAGCGCTCCGGGGCCTGCCCAGACATTCCAGCACTTCTCTTCATTTGTCCTGAACCAAGTTGTAGAATTTTAAGGAGAAAATAAGGCCATTCCTATGGAAGATGTGTTTTCTTCTCCACGCGCGCGCGCGTGTGCACGAGAGTGTGTGTGTGTGTGTGTGTGTGTGTGTGTGGTCCACGTGTGTGTGTGTGTCTGTCTGAATTAAAGGTGATATGGGAATTCCATTTTTATAATTAAAATAAATTTTCAGTAAAAATAATAGTCCACATTAATTCAGATTTAGTCTGAGCAGTGAAGGCAACCTTGAATTAAGCTCCAAAGGGGAGGGGATGTATCTATCTTATTCTCCTTCGCAAGCTCAGAGCCTAGCACCCTATTGGCACTTGGCACATATTCAAAAAATAATTTTGCATGAATGGATAAACCTGTTTTCTATCAGATGGTATGTAAAATTTATGGGGAGACAATCTCTTGAAAATTCAGCTCTAGAAATATCCCAGCTTATACATGTCCAGCAGCTGGATGAATGTTGTAGTAAGCAGGTTGAATGGCTTTGACATTAGAACATTTGTGTTTTAAGCCCTTCTGCACTCAATAGTTATGTAGCCTACACGGTGTCACTATGCCTCAGTCTCCCCGCCATTATTGGCCCAATACAGTCAGTGATGCCAGCCATCCTCTGTATCAATGAATTGTTGTGAAGATTAGATAAGATCACGTGCATGGCATTTCCTTGAAAACAAGGTGAGAAGAAACGATACCAATGCACAGTTAGGTGGTCTGTATGATGCAGAGTCCCACTGCCTCTCTTGCAGCTCAAAGTTCAGAGATATAACTTGACTTGTACTTTAGATACTTCAAAAGGGCACTGAACTATGAGAGAGAAAAAATAAGCATTGAAATAAGAATAGTACGAGTTTAGAGAAGTCAGAAGTGGGAAAATCGGTTGACACCTGTCCCAGCAAGTTCCCATCTTGCACAGTAAGCCCATCCCATTTATAGAACTAGCCAAAAATAATTTGTTTTTCAACAAATCTTCATTTCCAATATTAAGGATGGCCTCCCTGACCAAAAGAAAATGTTATACAGCTATAAAATTCAATTCTTCATCAGGCATTTAAGACTTTTGCCTGTCCTAGCTACTTAATTTTGGAAGCTGCATCCTACATTATATCAAAAATTAAAATGTCTCCATATTCCATATTCAATATAATTCAAACACAACTCTAGATGAGTTAAATTATAATTGGCTGACCAATATAGTACCATATTGATAAATGTTTATTAATTTTCATTTTACTGTTTTCATTCGTATTTTGAAACTAATAATTTTGTTCAAGCTGCATACATTTTGAGTAAGACCCTTGAAAAACTAGTAGCACCCATGGTCTAGGCCCATAGTGGTAACAGATAAAACAACCCTGTCTTTCATAACTGTCCAATTAGTCACTTTGTATAATTGCACTGGATTTTGAAAAAGAAAAACAGTCCTCACTCACTTGTTTCCCAGTAATATTTGTCCACAAGTCTATTTGCCCCACCTGCTATGTTTGCCTAAGACTGGTCATTTGTTACCTGCTAGTTCCAATTGATTTCCTTTGCCTTTGCCTCCTTTAGCCATGAGTGCAAAGAACAGACTGTACGATTTATACCAGCCATCTAGTACCAATCATTAGATAACAAGACCCTTTACTGAAAGCATTTAGAGTAAAACAATACTTTAAGTTTACCTTTGCTTTCATTTCCTTCTTTATTACACACGGTTCAAAGTGAGGCCAAAAATGGTATCACAAGTCCTATTTAGACATCCAAGCAAAGAATGCCAAGTCATTCAAAATAAATCCCCCAGCTCCAGTAGAATTTTATACATGTTTCAAGTGCAAGTTTCCAATAACATTTTGGGTTTGGTTTCCCCCTTGTTTGTTTCAGTCACTGTCTTTACATATAATGGGAAATGAGTCATTAAATTATGCTGCAGCAAATGTCCTATGAAGCCACATCTAAGCCATCCTGTTTGCTAAGAAAAAGATAAGATTTGTCCCCTGAAAGAAGCAGGGTTGGACTACACCAAAGGGCTCACAGCAGAGTGAGACAAACCCAGAGTCGTTGGCTGGTGGGGGGAATCTGAACTAGTGGCCTTTCTTCAAGTGGGAGGGGTAGGAAGGGAGTAGCAGGGATCTGTCAGCTTTAAAAACTCAGGCTTGTGGCAAGGATACTGGGAACTTCCTGTGGTTACTAAGAGACTGCAGTATGTTGCATGGTTGCCTTGATAATTATTTTCTAAAGTTGGCACTGCCCACTGGCTTACCATTCTTGGTAGAACATTACCAAGATCTATTCCTTCCAAAATTATAGGATGTATAGGATTCCAAGATCCATACAGAAGAAATAAAGGTTTCTACCACCAAATGCAAGGGAGAAAGTCTGTATCTCAAACTTCGAGCTCAAGTTGACTCCTCCAATTTGTAACCCCTAAACAGATTTCCTGACTTACTCACCTGATTAGACTCAAAGTCAGACAAACTAATTCCAATATTTGCCAATGCAAATACAATTGGGTAGAATGGTCTGCCACAACTCCTAAAGCCAAGTGCACAGGGTTTTGAGATATTCAGATGATCCTATTTGGGGTTTTCTGTTCATTAGTATGAATTAGTGCCTACATATATAAATGCCTACAAGGGTCAAGCACAAAATGCAAATGAAGCATAAGGCAAAATCGGATGGTAAAGACAAAGGGACCGGAGAGGCCTTGCCTCATCTAAGAGAGGCAGCTACGCCTCAGCCATGGCTGATGGTTGCCAGGTAGAACACTGGCCTGGTGTGGCCAGATGGCTGGTACTGCAGGAGAAGCCATAAATTTGGATCTTTGTGTGAGGTTTCCCAGTCTGGGTTTTTTATACATTGTGTTAACCTAGCCTATATATGTCTGCAAGTCCCAGGTAGCCCAGGGTGGGACGAGTTTGAGGCCTGGGATGAATCCTAATTAATTCTGCTATTTGACATGAATAACAATGATAGTACCCCTGTCATTCTTTTGTTTTCATTATTTTATCTAGCCTTAGCTGACCTCAAAAAGTCACTAAAGAATATTCAACAACAAGGAAGTGTGGGAGTAGAAAAAGATTTATGAAACAGCAAAGCAAATATCAAAGTAAAATACACACACACACACACACACACACACACACACACACACACACACGTTCTTCATTAAAAATCCCCAGAAAAAAAATTAAACTAAATGTGCATCATATGGATAAATTATTTCAACGGTATAAGTTTTAAAAAGTCCTGTTAAGTGATGCATCTATTTCATCTATTTTCTTTACTATTGAATTTTAAAATATGTGCACAGTGAGGTGACCTTTATATCAAAGACTCCAAACAGTGTTTAAAGATATGCAGCACCTTCTTAAAGAAACACACACATTCTTATAAGCACAGTTAAAAGGGGAAAGGTTAAAGCCTACACTAGATGGTTCTATTCTGTGCCAAGATTCTGCTCCAGCTGCAACTAAATAGTGGTTCTCAGGCTTAATTAAATAAAGACCCGTGTAAATTCTAACTGTTTACTATGTGATTAGAACTTCTCTGGGCAAAAAGCTCCTATTTGATTTCCTTGTTGTCTGCACTTGCCCAAACCCTCTACCCACCAGGTATGTACTGAAGCTGTGTAAACTCTACATTTTTCTTTTGGAATCAGGGGTAAGATATAAAAGTTTATAGAAACAGTGAAACCCAATTGTGGAAAATTTATTTTATGTGAATGAAAAAAATAGTCTATATAATTACAACCAATGTTGTCATGATGAAATTTCTCCCAGTCACACTGAGAGCAGTAGTTCTTAACCTTTGTGTAATAGTCGTCTGGGGTGCTTGTTAAAAATACAAATGCCCCGGCCCCCTCCCCAGAGGTTCCCTGTGACTATGGATGAGACCTCCCAAAGTGATTGAATGCTGGTGACCCAAGAACCACTTTTGGAGAGGTGCCAATCTAGAGAAAAATCCTACTCCAAGCTGAACATAGAAATATGATCTGAATTCACTTTAGGGGGAAAACGGTTTTATCTTTAATAATGGGGAGGGGCAGTGGCAGAGAGAGCCTCTTCAATTATACCCATTTTTCAGGTTCAAAACTTAGCTAATAATTATTTTTTCTCTCTTTTAATATTTTCAAAATTCACCCTACTTAAATAGTTAACATCATGTCTACTAATATTTATTAAATTCAGTTCATTTAAAAATCATGCAAATAGAATCAGATAATGTACAAAATATACAGTCAAAATGTTGATGTTTTCATTTGAACATTCTCAGAGAAATAAGCACAATTTAGAAGCAAGCCAATAGGGATGTATAACTCAGTTAGTGTTTTCTTTTTTTTTAATTTGTCCTTGGCATTGATGAAGAACAAATTAGCTACTCTCCTTGGGTGCCTACCAGAAATAATAGTAATAAGTCGAGCTTTTTCGCCCTCAGTAATATGTTCCTTTGTAGATAAGCACTGTGGGGAAGAGGTAAAATAATGTCTTTTAAAAGTTTAGTGTTTTCTTGTTCTAAGATGTAAATGATAGGGGAAGACTGGGAGCTATTTCAGAAATATTTATTCCATTGAGACAATGGATTTTTGGTGGGAGAAGAAAGAATCACAGACTATCAAAATGAAATAAAAAAGACAACCTATTTCGCTCAACAGCAAATTTCAATACATAAAGAGTAGGCATACCTTCTCACAATATTGTACATTTATTGTCTTACAGAATAAACTGAGGGTGCAGGGAGACATATTATGGAGAAAGCTTTAATGATGTGAGGCAAATTTTTAAGAGAGGAGATGTTTTTATTTTTAAAGAATTCAATAAATATAACGATAGAGTTAACAAATGTGTTTTTCTTGTTTTTGCTCTCAAAACTATTCAAACTACTTATTAATCTCCAGACTGTTTCATCAATCTTTTATGATGTGTTACAGGGAGTTTTTCAAATTTAAACTTCATTACATCATTTTATAGTTATAAACCCTGACCACTATAATTCTTGGTTTTAACTAGGCTATGAAGAGAGGAATGTATTCATTAGGCTAGCACGGTGCTACAAGCCTGCAGTTTAACCGAGGTTAAAATAAATAAGATGCAATAGTCCACAGTTCTAAATACACTCAAGAACCTGAAAAATTAATTGAGAAACAACATAATGCATGCCTATAATTAAATTAGTCTGTCATATCATCTCTTATGGAAATGTAGCAATATGCAACAATTACTGTCTCTTTCTATACCTAGAAAGGAGACATGTGATTCTTAGCAGTTAAGAAGTTATTTGGGCTTGGATCTCCTTTGCCACAGCTTCCTTAACTAGCTCCTGGGTAGAATTCATTAATTTTTATTAACAGGAAAAACATTTGTTCCCGTGACAATATTTGCATTGCCTGAATGATTTTCACCTCTGGCACAAGGTGTGCTATCGGCTCATACATCACCCGATTACTTGGAGAGCAGAAAGACCCTCAGTCATTAGTGAGTGAATTAAAGATGATCTTAAGAGCTATTAATCACAGTGACAAAAGCCTTAATGTTTCTGTGACCCTAGTGGAGCCTGGGGACTCAAAGGGAAGCAGAGGGAGAGAAAATGGAAACATATGTTTTCTCCAAAATAACCTACCTTAGGAGAACTGTCAAAGAGAGAGTCACATCAAACTAAGAAATTCTGCCAGCAACTGGCCTCTGGTTTATGTGTCTATTTATCTTCTCGGGAACCCACGTTTCCTTTTAAAATACATGTTTTCTTGCTATAGACAATTAGAGAGCCAAAACCATTGTCTTCTGTATCTTTAATAGCTCTATTCAAAGTTTACTCAGAAAGACTTCTGTTTTTGCTACACTGCATTTCTTGAAAAAATGCAACATAAATTGTATTCAGTCTGCGAACCACATAAATCAGGATAAAAACAAGCAGACAATAGCAGTAAAGCACCATTATAAACATTAATCCAAGCAGATACAATATTCCAATAATGGACCAAAACGGTAACATTATTAAGTACTACAGTAGGTTACAACACTTAATCATTCTTGAATATATCTGGCTGTATTCGTCTGGATGTTTACAAGATTATAATGGCATCAACTCCACTGTTAATAACATAGGCACTTGCTGGAATTTCAATTATCTTTTGCAATATGTTGACATAGGAACAGACTACAACTGGCTATTTCTGAATATGGTAAGAAGATCTATATCCCCTTATTTTTATGCACGTCTTTGTGTACATAGCTGAGGGGAAATATTGCTTTGTGCTCATAGTTCGCAACTGGTTCTGCCTCTATGATACAAAAAAAGAAAATTCTAGCTAAATGACTTTTCTACATGTCAGTTTCTTTGCTCTGCTTTAGATGAATAAAGTATTGCTGAAATTACAGTTTTCTCTTTTGATATTGATACCATATAGCCACACATAAAAAGTCTCTCTTACAACCACTTTTCAGTGGCTAATAGAGAGAATAACATGTAATTGAGGCTCAATAACTATGTGCTGACTAACTGAATTGGATAATTAAATAGCAGTGAAAAGTAAATATTATGGATAAGGACTATCAAAAATTTTCAGAAATGTTTTATTCTCAATAAACTTTTATTTTATGTTTTGATTAAAGAGCTCAAATCAATTCAACTGAAATACATAAGTTTGAATTACATAAGATTATTTTATTATTTATTAGGACATTTTCAAACATAATTATCTTTCTGGAACTATAGAAAAAATTACATAAAATTATTTTGCTCTAGCAAAAGAAATTTTCGAATAATTTAAAACTCCCATGAGTAAAATAAAACTTTTTAAAGAGCCAGTCAGTTTTTTAAATTCCATTTTACCATTTGCACAACTCTATGAACTAGATTTCATTATTTCCGCATCTCCCAGATGAGGAAACCAAACCTTATATTATTAAAGTAACTTTCCTTAATGTTACAAATCTAATTAAGAGTCAAAGATTGCCAGGTCTTCTGGCTTTAAATCCAGTTCTCCTGCCATTAAACCTAAGCTGTATCTCAAACAGTTTCAAATGCAAGGAAAATACCCTGGTTAACATAGAATCAATCTGTGAAATTGGGACTCTGATAAAGCCTACTTTCTATTCAGGAAGTCATACTATTAAAGGTTATGGGTGACATCCAAGTACTAACTTCTTTGCAATTATTACTCATAGGAAGAGAAAAGTGTAGGAAACTCATGTCAGATCCACTGATAGAATATCAAAGATTACTGAACAAAATGCTCATGGAAGCACCTTCTTTGGTAACCACACAAGTTCAAATTACAACTCTATCCATTTAACAGAATCAAGCTTTCTGTAATGTTATTCCTGGGGACAAAAACCTTCTTTATATAATTCCCTCTTCTCCCTCTGCAACCCCCAGCAAATAAGAGTAAAGGTATTCTTGACTTAAGGGAAAATGAAAAGTATAGATTTACAGAGAAATCTGTTTTCATTTGGCATTTTTCCTTCTCCCCAGGCACTAAAAGGAGATCCATTATAATCTCAGAGTAGAGCTCAACACTCATGAAATTGGAACTTTTTTCTAAAAACAATTGAAAAATTATTTTCAAACGGTTAGACCACGCTTCCTAAGATTACCTCAGAGCTTAATTGCAATGTTACATTTAGAGTGACAAGAAATGCATAACCATCTCATCCTCCTAAAATGTATCAAGTGATGTGTTTCTCATTCAATGGCTGCAGGAAGACACAACTAATTTCTAATATTTATCGAGTATTTGCTATAAGTCAAACACTAGGTTTGGCACATTGCTTTCATGAATGCATTTAATCTTCATAATAGCTCATGAGATAAATATCACTATTAACCCCATTTTATAGGGAAGAAGACTGAGGCAGAGACATTAAGCAAATAGGTGATAAAAAGTCCATGATTCAAACACGGAAAATCTAGCTCCACAGTTCACACGCTTAATCCCTAAACCATAGACCTTCTCACTCTGCACTTCACCCTGTGGTAGCTTCCTCGATATAGGGTAATATTAAGAACAGCTTTTAACAGATACATTTATCCAATCCTAAATCACAAGGATTCAAGTTCCCGAGTCAAAAATGGTCATTCAAACATTTTCTATTGCACCAGCAGATCCTGAGACAAGGATTCGAGAGCAAGCGGTTTATGTCAGAGGTGGTCTCAGAAACACAGGTATGGAAGAGGAAGAAGATAGAGAAGAGCCGGAAGTCATTATCCAGTGAGTTACCAGTGGGACCACAGGAAAACAATCTCAGACCAGCATGGCTAAGGTAAGGGAGCTGGAGACTTAGCCACCAATTCCCATCAGTCATATGTTGAGAGCCCATCCCAAGGGATGTAATTCCTTGCACTTCTGACCTGCCCACGTTCAGACCCGACTGACTCAGGCAAACCATTTGGAAGTCATGGTTGGCATGCACAGAAACGGTGAGGGGATATGGATGGGGCACTGGCCCTCTGTGGTGCTGGCCACCACCAGCATGTGAAGGAGAAACTGTCTGATTTTCTTGTTCCAATATGCAGAGTTTGAGCCAGAAATTAAAAATCACATGTGCTTGGCAAGTGAAGCGCATTTTTATTAATCTTCTGTTCATATTATTTACTAATTCACTGTTTTTCAATCAAAATTTATTGTGATCTTAACTCTAGGTTGGGTGCTGGGGGTAGAGATTCAAACATAAATTAAAAACAATGTCAAACAAGACATATAAATTACCAGCCATAAAAATAAATACTGATTTGTTTTTAAAACCAAAAATTGAACACATTAAAAGTGAGACCTGCCCTAGCTGGTTTGGCTCAGTGGACAGAGCATTGGCCTGTGGACTGGAGGGTCCTGGGTTCAATTCTGGTCAAGGGCACATGCCTGGGTTGTGGGCTGGATCCCCAGTAGGGGGCATGCTGGAGGCAGTCAATCAATGATTCTCTCTCATCATTGATGTTTCTATCTCTCTCCCTTTCTTTCTGAACTCAATGAAAATCTACACTAATAAAAGAGAAACATGGTAATTAGCGTACGACCGCTACCCTTTTCATTGGCTAATCAGTGAGTATATGCAAATTAACTGTCAGCCAAGATGGCGGCCAGCAGCCAGGCACTGAAGCGAGCAGGGAGGCTGGCTTGCTGCGGACTCCAACGTTCCCCGCCTCACTTGCCAGCCTCTCAGTTGCAACTCTAAGCAACTATATACTATGTTGCAAATAAGAAGCTAAACAAAACCCCAGAAAAGGGCTTCCATTCAGCCGGGCTCGGACCGCAACATTGTATCTATGTTTTCAGCAGCGAGGCCCCAGAGCTAAA
>NW_005372121.1:2358236-2369000 GCF_000412655.1 Myotis brandtii
TCCTATTAATAAAAGCCTAATATGCAAGTTGTCCCCTCGACTGGGAGTTCGACCAGGGGGGCGGGACTGGTGGCGGCAGGCAGCTGGGGGAAGGGAGGTGCCCCAGCCTGCAGCCAGCAGCCACTAGGGACCCTACCCATGCACAAATTTCATGTACTGGGCCTCTAGTAAAAAATAAAAAAGTAAGACCTTACGTTTATTTAGAGATAGCAAAAAGAAAGGAAAGAAAAGAAAAGTAACAAACTAGAGGAAGATATTTGAAAAATATATTTTTAACCAAGGATTATTATATAAAAACAACATCTAAAATAAATAAGACTAAACAAAAACCCAATGGAAAGATAGATAGGTCATAGATCTGAACAAGATTTCATGAAATAGGAAACACAAAAGGCCTATAAATATGTAAAAAGAAACTCAACCCCTTTAGTTATCAGGAAAATACAAAGTAAGGTGATAATGAGAGTATTTTACAGTTCCTAGGTTAGCAAATAGGATAACACCAAGTGGTCTAATTATAATAATAAAGGCGTAATATGCTAATTAGACAGGATAGCCAAACGACCTTCTGGACATCCTTCCGGATGAAGCCATGGCTGTGAGGGCCGCAGCTGTGAGAGCCAAGCCCCTTGCACGAATTTCGTGCATTGGGCCTCTAGTATGTAAAGAATGCAGGAGCTCTTGCACATTGCTGTTGTGAGTAAATTGGCACAACCACCTTTAAAAACAATAATTGTACTATCTTGTGCTTTCTCCCTTGACACAGCAATTTCACACCTAAACATGTAAGTTAGGAAAACTCTTGTACACTCATACAGGAAGAAATGTGTGAACCTGTTCATGTCAGCACTGCTTATATTTAAAAATCTGCAAATCCAAAAGCCTATCCACAAGTGAATGAATAAATACATTGCGGTATAGACATATCATAAAATAGTTTATAATGTGAAAATGAGCAACATTGATGAAACTTAGAAACAAAATTTTACATGAAGAAAAAGCAAGACCCAGAAGATTATTTTCTTTAATTCAAAAACAAGCAAAGCCAAACAACATATTGTTTGGGAATATAATAAAAACCATTTTTAAGTAGGGGAATTATAAAAGTACCGCTCAGGGAAATGGTTACCTCTAGAATGAGGCAGGAGAGTGGGATAGGGAAGATGCACGTGGGGAGCTACAATAATGCAGTCATGTTCCACTTCTTGGGTTTGGTAGTGGGTTCACAGGTGTTCATTTTATTTGTATACTCTGTTACTTGTGCATCTGTTACATATAATGTTATATATTCTTTTTGGCATATCTAGTATTATATAACGAGAGAACACTAATTAAGAAAATGAACCTGGACCTTACATAGCTTATGATTCTGTGGTGAAATCTTCTGGCTCAAATAGGAAGTGCTTTCGTAGATAAGTGAATCACAATAGAGAGAGGGAGGATTCCACAATTCAGGCAAGAAGGTTTCAGGGAGGAAGCCTTGAAAAATGAGTACATTCGCCAAGTGGAGGTCAAGAAAAGCATTTCAGGCAGGGGCAACCAAATGAGCGAAGGACTGAAGGAAGATTGAAGCCTGCTGGTAGTTAAGGTGCTGGGATGGGATGGGGTGGGAGGAGGGAGTGGAGGAGATGACACCCCAAATAGTTTCCTATTGAAGGAATGACAAGATTTAGATGATTTTCTGGCAAGGTACACACAATCCTCACACTTTTAAGGGGATCTGTCCTCGTTGCTCATCTTCTCAGACACCCTCCAAAGCTTCTGAAAGAAAAACCATTTCTGTTTCCCCCTTCCGACGGGTGGTGTTGGGAGAGGGAGATGAGTAGTTAAACATATCTGGCCCCTTCTCTCTGCCAGCTTAGACAGCTGACCCTAGGCCTAAGGGTCAAGTAATCACCTCTGGATGTGCAGAGAAATTCATGCTGGGTGGTCTACCAAGGATTAAATGCCAGGATCATTGAGAAAATTTCATCCCATTAACGGCACAGAGGCCAGGCGATCCTTCTATTTATGGAGCTGACTAGGTCTTAGGTGCACAAGTAATTTCCCAAATAGTTCAAATAGCCTGGAGGAGCAGACACTGCACTAAAGGAGAACAGAGACAACAGTGAGTTTAATCACGCCGGAGCCTGTCCTGTCGGGCCTGAGTGGACTCACATGCAGTGTGGGAAGTAGGACCGCCATTTCCTAAGCTGACTGGCCTACGGGTCTAGCCGGGCAGAGGACAGACAGACAGAATCCACAGGTTTCTAGGAGAAATTCAAGACATCCTTGCCTTGGACAGAACCTTCATCTCTGAAGAAACATAATCAAGATGTTTCTATGCTGTATGACAAAGGTTTTGTAACAAATGAAAAATTACACAATGATAATAAAATCTGTCCCCAAGTAATATTTCCCATGTTTTTGATAAAATGTTTTAATTCACCCTCGCTCTGAAAACTGTGATCTGATACAAACTTGTTATCATACTCACTGACATATATTAGCAAGAATATGCCCATTTCACCAAACCCAAGAATTCAATCTATCAAAAAATAGACAGGCTTCTAGGAGACAGAACAGTATTTATTTTGTGTATCCTTAGCAAATTTGAGATGCTTTATCATGCAGAAAACACCATGGTATTATTACTGTTCCTTAAAATAAACTGCTCCAATGAACTTGTCTGAAATTACATCAAATATACCTGAGATTTTTGGCCAGTGAAAAATATCAGGAATAAAAGAGGCTTTTAAGATTCTTTTAATCTCAGTTACATTTCTTTAAGAGTAACTAAAGTATAAATCAGAGAGTTTGAATCTTCTGCTTTTGTTTTCTAGTAAACAGAAAGGATATAGGAGGTAGCTAGTAACAAGATATAATAATCTATAAGGCATCGGCATGTAAGCAACCTGGTTAGTTAGATGTGCTAACTTAATTTCTCTCGTGCCTATAAAGGAAGATTCAGATGTTTCACGATGAGGAGTCATATAATAAGGAGGTTACAGAGAATGTGACCACTGACATTTAGTGAAAGAAAACCAGTGAAAACAAACACCAAGAGTTTCCTGAAAGTGAGGTTGCAGCAGATGAAGGTACGGGGCCACTTTTAATGGTTCTCTTCCTTTCCTGGCCTTACGAGGCCCACAGCCTTGGAAAAACCATCAAATGGGGCTTCCAAGATTTTTTTCCATTTGCAGTTTTTGACCCTGAACATACAGTAGAATTGGTCAAATGGAGTAGTGTCTTTATGACCCTAGTAGATTTCTTCATATTGTAAGCATTTGAATGGAGGTCTGTATTTGTTTTTTCAACTTCCCCAAAGAACCTAGTCCAGCGCTTTGCATTCAATAGTTATCTATTGAATTTAAATGAGTAAATATCTTGAAAGAGGACACATTCCTCCAAATGTCAAAATCAACTATTCATATATGTTTATAAAAATTATTTTTCTATTCATAATATTTGAAAGTATTTACCAGAACTGGATTTTCTCTCTTCCCCATCTGCTTTGAAATGTCTTGATGTTCCATGGAAAAGAATAAATTGCAAATGGAAATTCCACCCGGGCGTCTTCCCTGTGAGCAAGCTCCTTGACTCTCCTCCAAACAGCCCACATCAAAGCTCCGTTCTCGCTGCCCACATTAGGGCCTTTCGGTTCACTCATGCCATTGTCAAATATTTATTGAGTACCTAGTATGTGCAAGACGCTGCACTATTTTCTATGGCACAAAGGAAAGGGGGGAGAAATATAGCCCTCATTTTCCCCCCCAAAAAAAATTAATATTGCAACCTGAGCAATCGCACTGCCTTTTGTAATCATGTTTATATTGTAATGTCTTTGCCCACCTTAGCTGACAAACACAGTGTTAAGACCCAGGGAAAAACAAACAAACAAACAAACAAACCACTTTCTCTGCCTGTCCTCAGACAGCTGAGGCTACAACCTGATATCTGTTCCTATCATTCCACTGAAAGCCCTTCTCTGACTTTGCCAACAGTCTCCATCCCGTCCAATGCAAAAGCTTTCACCTTCCTCCATTCTCCTCTTTAACCAGGCGTGTGTCCTTTCTATACTCTTCAGGAAGAAAATGAACTTTATCCCCTGACCATGGTTTCCCTTCCTGCAATACTAGGACTGCTGCTTGCCCTGCTCACCCCTAAATGCAGCAGCGCTCTCTCTGGGTTCTCTACCAGCTCAGCAACCTCCCTGGGGCAGAGGGAGGGGTCCATTTCTCTCTGAAGACAGAGGACTCTCAGCACTATATACTTAGCCTGGCTTCTCTCCTCTCTTGTTGTTGTTGAGCCCTTTCCATTCACAAATCTCATTGAATAGAGAGATCTCTCTGATATGTGGAATCTTTAAAAAAAATTATAAACACAAAGAACATATTTGTAGTTACCAAAAGTGGGGTGGGGTAGCAGAAATGGGTGAAGGGGATATAAATTTATTAAATAAAAAATAAAATCAGCCCTAAAGGGTTTGGCTCAGTGGATAGAGTGTCGGCCTACAGACCAAAGGGTCCAGGGTTCAATTCTGATCAAGGGCACTTACCATGTTGCAGGCTCCTCTCTGGCTTGGGCCCTGGTTAGGGTGCATGCAGGAAGCAACCAATCAATGTGTTTCTCTCACATCGATATTTCTCTCTGTCTTTCCCTCTCTCTTTCATTCTCTCTAAAAATCAATGGAAAAAATATCTTTGGGTGAGGATAAAATAAAATAAAATCAATCAATCAAACTGAAGAACGCAAAAAGGATGGGGGCAGGGAAAAGAAATAGGCTGATCCCTGATAGGAAAGCAATCATTTTAGCTAAGCCACTGCATTTAATGTTATAGCAGATAATCTGTATCTAACAAATTATAAATTCTTTATATAATCTTCAGTCATACTATATACCAGTTTCCTCAATTTTTCATATTAAAAAAAGGCACAAAGCAGTTAAAGCCTTTGTATAAATGCACATGGCCAGTAAGTGGCCAAGGCAACATCCATACCCAAAATTATTTTTCTCTCCATGAATGACTGGTCATTTGTTTTGTGAGGATAGATTCACTAGTTCAACTAGTTTTATAAGTTTAACTATGACCCCCATGTCCCCCAAACACCATAAAACCACGTGCAATAAATAAAGTTGAAGAGCTCATATACATTTTTTGGCTACCGAGGAAGAACTGAGTAAAGAAAAATAATAGAGAATGCCTTATAATCTCCAAATTTTCATCCCCAAACTCACCCTTTTACAGGTTTCCCATAACTGCATCTCAGGACTTTGTTTATGCTGATGACTGATGACTTAAAACATGTCTAACTTCTCCCTTGTCTCAGGCTCCCTCACCCAGTCTACTTTCAAATCCTTTTAACACTTCCTGAAGCATCATTTTGATCATGTCACCCTCACTCTCAAATCCTGTGAGGACTCTCAGTTCTCACATCAAGGAAGATACCTGAAAGCCTTTCCCAGACACTTCATATCACAGCCCATTCTCCCACACACAGACCCCAACACACACACACACACACACACACACACACACTCCCAACTTCCCTGACGGACATGCTCACTCTAAACAAATAATGCTGATCTTCCCTCTACAGCTGCCTTGCTCTGAGCTCCTACCACAGAACTTGCTAAACCACCTCCCCATCCTTGATAACTGATTAAACAGACAAGGGTTCTGGGTGCTGTGCTCTTCCTTTGTCTTCATGACCTTAAATCCTACACTACCATCCACTGTGAGGTTGATAGCACCATCTCTGTTCTGCAGATGCGGACACTAAGACTGACAGAGTTGCCTATGATCATACACCTGCGGTCAGAACCATGATTTGAACCTAAGTCTGGCTGATTAAAAAAGACTACTGTCCACGTGCCCATCAGGACAGATCTTGCCATGGTACACTGCCTGCACACGCTGTTGTGGTCCACTAAACACAAAATTAATTAAAAGTTTTCTTGAATTCCTAGTAGATGTTGTTTTAGTATGAATTTGTCACTCAATAGTACTTAAGGGGCTATGAATTTTTCATGTTATAAAAGGGAGTTCTCGTATTTTAGAAGATTAATATCCAACTACCTCATTTTATCTAGAACTTAGGTGGAGGCCTCCTCACCTCTCCCCGCCCCCTGAGATCTAGGTGAAGTTGCCAGAACAACCTCATTCCTTGACCTGTGACAGTCCAAAACCCTCGCAGGGATATATACTGATTCCCCGGGGTGGAAGAATTAAGTCCTCCGCCACCCAGGCACTAAAGTTCTCCTGTCTCCACTACCCTCCCCTTCATTGCCTATAAAACTCGCTTCTCATTCAGTGTCAAGAGGAAGGCCAGTCCAATCAGGCATTTCATGAGTCTTATTTGATAGTGGGAGGGAACAGGCAGGGAACGGTAGGTTAAGAACACAACAAGGAATGTGTGTTCGCCCACTATCTCCCCTGATGAGAACTTTTCTGACCTCAAGTTTGAGGTGTTCACAGAAAAGCAGAACATCTTTCTCATTGAGACCATGTTCATAAAGTACCTTTATAAAGCACCTACTACATTCCAGGCACCATGTTAATTTCTGGGAGTAAAGCAATGAAACAGACACTGTCCCTTCTTCAAAAAACTCACATTGGAAACAGAGCACACAAACAGATGGTCACTGCACAAAATGGTGAGGGGGCTCTTACCCAGAAAGTAAGAGGAAGAAACCACTGCCACCTGGAAAGCTGGGAAGGCTACACATCAGAGCTGAAATGTCAAATCGTACATGTTGCATGAAGGTTTGGTGACATCAAGGCAGCTGAGTGAGAGGAAGTGCATTCCAGGCAAAGGGTAGCATGCATATTGAAGGATTTGGTGAATAGCTCTTTGTAGCTGAAGTATAAGCATAAATAAGGACACAAGATATAAAGCTGAAATGGTAGGTCTGAGGCATATTCTGGAAATCCTTGCTTGTGATGCTAAACGGTTTGGCAGCTTGGAGTCATGACATGATCAGATCTGTATTTTGGAAAGATAACTGGAAAAGTTCTTGAATGAGAGCTAGGAGAGGAGAGAAATCTGAGGTTATTACAATGGTCCTGGTGACCAATGACAAAGTGATATTTAGTCATCCTTGGAACCTGACTCACAGTAGACTCTCAACAAATGCTTTTGCTTAATTGAATTTGTGTCACTGGCATCTTGCTCTAATATACAAACGACTGGCCTTCATACAGTATCTTTTAAAATGCCATCTACATTTTGAATGTTGAAAGTGCTCAGGTGTCTGACTAGGATTAAGAAGAAATGAACTACCTGACCAGCATGGCTCAGAGCGTCGACCTGTGAACCAGGAGGTCACAGTTTGATTCCTAGTCAGGGCACATGCCCTGGTTGCAGGCTCGATCCCCAGTGGGGAGTGTGCAGGAGGCAGCCAATCAATGAATGATTTTCTCTCATCATTGATATTTCTATCTCTCTCTCCCTCTCCCTTCCTCTCTGAAATCAATAAAAATATTTTTTAAAGAAGAAAAATGGACTAACTGAATGTTTATAAATCTACCACATGCTAAGCATCTTCTATACATTATCTCATTTACTCCACACAACAACCCTTCAAGATATTTCCTCCATTTTACATAGAAGGGAAATTATGTCAGAGTAATTAATGAACAAATTTACCCAACTAGGGTTAACACCAGAATTTGACTCAGAGGTGTACCTAACTTCAAAGTCACCTGTAAATTGTGGATATTATGGCAGCAGAGGTTACTGGTAAAACCACGTTCTCCTTGATCAAATATTTCAGAATAGGATTCACAGGCATGAGACAAGGGTGTGGATGAGAGATCTCTGGCCTGGGAAAAGGAGTTCATATACTGGTTCAGTTTTTTTACTACATATGGCAGCAAACCATAATGAGTCAGATATTGTCATAACACATTGCATAATTCCAGTGAGGCATTCACATCTCAACTACTCTTGGTTATTTCTGATTCAGTAATAAATCAAAGAGATCAACTGTTTGGTGGGTTGGGGGAGGGCAGAAAACTCATTTAACTCTTAAATACTATTAAATATTAAATAGTATTATCAGGAGGTAATGCCACTTTCCATAATACATTTGGCTCCCGGTACTTTGGCATGCAGCCTTCTGACATCTTCATACACTGATAAATTTCTGACCCTGAAGTTTTATTTCAATTCAGAGCTCCCAAATCTCCTTAAGCCAATCTACCAGGAGTAGTGTCTGTCCACAGAGAGATAGGACATCACCCACGTAGATGTTAAAGTTTTATAAACAAAGCCAAACGAAGCTCATTTGGAAAAGGTCTTTTCTTTCTTTAAGGTGAGAGATGAAGCACAAATGAAGCATACCATGGCAAATAGAAACTGTGCTCGCTTGCAGTCATGCACTATAGCCATTAAGCCTTAAGGTCTTAAGGTACCAAGCAATGCATATGATAAATTTCTCAAAAACATCCCAGCCATAACATAGTTCTTGCTGATTGCTCATTTACCCATAATGCATGCTGTCATAGCAAAGCCTGACAAATGACAGAGAAAGCTCAGGTTATTTTTTACACTGACTGCCAAGCCCCTCACCTCAGATTATTCATTTATTAGGGCAATCACTGAGGTCTGGGTACTTAATATTGTTTTCACCAAATATGAAAATGATCTACTTGCCTATTCTTTAGTTCCTCCTAGGGCAAGCCATTTATCATCAGCTCAGGATAAATGACTGCTTCATTATAGCTATAATTTATGAGGTGTTAGAAGTAAAGAGCCACGCCTAGAGACTTAAAGCTTTAATATGGATTAAAATAAGATAATCAATCAAGCTAATACAAATTTTCTCTCAGCATTATTTCTTGTTTTGAAATAGCTTAATAATTTTTCGGGGGGATTTTAAGCCATGTTGAATATCTCATTATCCAACAACACGCATGTGTGTCTGAGACGGTATGTAAATAAATATAGGATGGATGAGATACTACCAGGGAAAAAGGAAAGAAAACCGAGCCACCGGCTGTGATTGACTGAAATCTTTATTTTCCTTAATGGAGTCTGACAAACCGGAGGCCAGAGTTGGCAGAGCAGGTGTAAACTTTAGGACTTTATTCTCCCCAATTTTCTTATTTCTTTGGAAGACTATTGTAGAAAGATTGCTGCTGCTTTATTTTCCCTTACTCTGTCTGCAACAAAGAATTCACTCCAGGGGAAAAAGTTATGTCTCAATAACATTTCAACAATTTTGCTTTCTTTTATTATCTGAAGCGGAGTTTCGCAACTCATAATTTGGAAGAGAGCAGCTTCTTGCTGTGTCTGGGGAATAGGATATTTCCCACTAAAACAGCAATACGGTCTTTAAAAAAATTTTTTTTCTGGTTTGTATCTTGATTTTTATAGTTATTGGCTATGCCAAAACAAATATTATTTCTAAATTATGTGTCATGCTCAATACACTAACATAAACCTATTTGACCACTTGAGTAAGAAGCTTTGAAGACTGTCCGGGAAGTTCACAGTTTAGTGCTTTAAACACATACCAGCAGGAAGAAAATCACCACGAGAATTAACAAGTAAGCAGTCTAAAGCCAAGGACGCTCACGTGCTAATTAAAAAACCTCCTGAAAGTTCTTGCCATTTTCCTAAGACCCTGTTCCTAGCAGGTGAGACAAATGGGCCCCTGCTGCCTCCAGGCAAATCTTGAAGGATACTTCCAGCAAGGCCTGGTGACTGGGAACTACTCAGCCTTGAAATTAACATCCCTAGGAAAAACCATTTCCTCCCCCTCTAGACAACAGCAGCTTACATCTTCAGGACAAAACAGAAAAAGAAAAGAAAAACAAGATGACAAAAAAAGGGGGGCCAGCAAAGACAGTTGAAGTCACGCTGTGTTCTCCTGAAGGGCCCCTTCATTTTTGACTTCAGAGGGAGCGTGGAAAACGCCAAGATCCTGATAATGGCTTTAGTCAACGTGGCCAATCTCCCCACTTCCTGATACACACGTACCACCGGCTTTACCTTGAAGGAGTAAAAGCTGGGACTTTCCCCAAAGCTCTGTGTCAGGAGCTGTTATTGCCAATTAAGGCAAGAATCTGTATGAGAAGAAACGGGTCCTTCCCTGGCTCATAATATGGGAACTGAATGCAGACGCCATAGAATGGGAATCTCAAGGATGGCAACCTGTGATGTAAAATATTTCCACTTACAGGAACTGTTTTCCATTCAATCTGATTTCCAGCACTAAAAGCCTCTGGAATATCACTCAGACTGGTTTCAGCTAAATTCCAATCTAGATCTTTGTTAGCTAAAGGACATTTTTCAAGCCAGTCATCTTTCCCCACCCTAATATAATTCAACATCAGCACTTCAACAGGGATCAGACAACTGAAGCCCTGCAGTTGCTCTGTGCATGTGAGCATGTGCTTTTCATGCCTTACCTATTTGGACATATAATGAATCACTCTATGCACACACACACTCACACACACTCACACACACACACACACACACACACACACACACACGGTCTCATTTGGACCTTAGAGTTGAGAGAATTAAAAAAAAAAACACTGAAATACAAAATCTAGCATTCACAAGTGCTATTTTCACCGTTAAAGGTACTAAAAAATATCTGTCTTGGCTACACCTGTAAGGAACTCTACTTGTAAAAATAAGTAAAGATACTGCAAAAATACTGACCATCTTAGCTGTGGAAAATAGACTTAATGTGGTTATAGAAAGAAAGGAAAACAGAAAACTTTGGTTGGGCTGTTGCATCTTTGGTTTGTTATCTGTTTGTTTGCT
>NW_005372121.1:2369030-2375517 GCF_000412655.1 Myotis brandtii
AGACAGATATATAATATATATCCAGATACTCCACCACCCATATCCTCAAGTATCATCACATTTGCAGTTCTTTCTCATGCCTGTTTCTACAGGTTCCTGATAGTGAGAAAAATATTCTAGGTCTCAGTGAACAATGTTATTGCCAATTATATTTTGTATGTTATACTTTATGCAGATGTCTTTAGGATGTGATATCACTGATTATTACCATGATTTTTATTTCTAGGTTAAAATACAGTTCACACAAAACATTTATTACTTAAATAGTGAAATACATACAAATAAGAGTTATAGAAGACATTAAAATTATTTTCATAATAGATGTGAAAAAAATCCTTATAGGCATGTTTAAAATAGACATAGTTTGTCTATGGTGAAGCATGACGCCACATCGTTAACTAAGAATTTTAAAGCACGGAGATGAAGAACTACTTTTTTCCCCTTATACCTACTTCCCTGTTTATGTGCAAGTAATTTCTCCTCTCAAAGTACTATAGCCTCTAGTAATGCTTTTCTAGATATGTGATACTTCAGGGTGGACTTTCCCAAATAAGAGTTATCAATAATAAAATCTTTGAATAAATCAAAGCTTCCGACAGGACTCAACCAATATGATCAGATGCATCGGTAAGCCATGTCACCAGGACTCGTGGCACATGCCCAGCTACAAAACTACAGACAGGTAGGCTGCCAGAGCTGGAGGTAGAGCTTGAGTCTGCTTAAGGAACAGACTCTTTCCTCATTTGTACAATGAATGCTCTAATGACTTAAAAATTAAATAAGTTAATGTGTGAGGAAGCCATTGGTAAACTGAATTGTCATACATGAACATATGATGAATCAATGATGCTGTTGCTATTCTTTGTCTTAAATGACATCACTCATTGTGCTTCACAAGTGGATCAGAACTTTGACATTTACACTGTATTGAATTTAGTTGATTTAGTTGAAAGAATATAAATTGAGCATCTACCCTGTAGAAGGAGCACAGTGCTAGACACAAAGGGGATGTGTATCATGGAGGTGTAGGCCCTGTTCTCCAGTAGATCAAGTTTAAACTACTGAAATTCAGTTCTCTGCTGACTTCAGGGACGCCAGGTTCCCACAGGACCTAGAACTGACCAATAACTGACTACACATACTTACCATATATTTGCTGAATGAATGAACACACACCAAGATACCTCATTCCATCTAAAAATTCGATGGAATATTTCTCTTTTTCTATAGGGTTTGAAAAAGACAACATAAAAATCAAATTATTTTTAATAATCTAGGCCTAGGTGAAAGCAAAGGCAAGTACATACTTTTCTATGGCTTTCATTGCCTCAATCATTTCTCAGTTACATACAGACTCTTAAATGCTGGCTTTTTATGGGAAATGTCTCCGATGCAAATAAATATATATCACTGAGCAAAATCCTGACATGAACGAAATGAAAAATAGTAACTTAGATGTAAACTGCTAAGTTACCAATTAGCTCCTTAAAACAATTGAAAGTCACAGAGAGCCCTCAATACACAGAGGTGGTTAATTAATTAACATTAGATGTGATTAATAATGAGTCTCGTTTAATAGCAAATATCTGCCTGCAATGGCTGCATGACAGAACAAAAAGCCTTCAGAGAGCAGGCAACTATATTTATCCTGATTGTGTTTGGGATTTTAACATGTTTTGTGCAGGCTGACAAATGGCCTATTAATTATCTAATGTTGTCTGACAACAACAGCTTGATAAAGATGTATGTTTTTGAGTCGCTGGATGGAAACTGCTGGAGAAGAGCCCCAGAGGGGCCTCGCTGTCCTAAAACTGGGCTCCAAGCCACAATGACAGGCAAGACAAAGCCCTATCTCCCGCCACAGCCTTCACAGATAAAATATGGCTTGGCATTAGGGACATTTTTTTTTCTTTCAGAAAACTGCTTCTGCAATATCTGATTAGGAAAAGGAGGCGTAGGTCTTTACTAAATTGGGGTTAAGGCATAATCAATATCATATATGGAGTGTCTGGACTATTCTGCATAAACACAGGCACTTCATATTATTAAGGAGTCTATAATGCCGAGGAAGCATGCGGCAGGACACTGCAGCTCTCTCTATTCTTTTTATTTCGAAGTTTATCTTCCAACCTGTTTGACAGCTGCTCCTAAGTGGTTTCACAGTGCCAAATTATTTTTATGATTGTTTGATGTTTTATTCTCCCATTTCAGTTAATGAGATAGGATCCCACAATGGCCATAATTCAGGGCTGTCAGAACTAAAAAGCATGCTTGTGGCAAGAGAGCCTGATGGTAAATAAGGCTAAAAGCAATGGATAATAAAAAACTCTGTTATCAGAGTCGCCTTTGCAATCAAAACTTGTTGGGGTCAGAGCCTTCCTTTCTTTGTGTGGCTCCTGGATATTCCCAGCCTGCTGCAAGGTCCCTGTCCACCCTCCTCCATCACTCATTTTGACTCTGCAAACAAGTCCGCATCTCCTTGGAAAGGCGTATGAGGAATAATATTAACTAACAAATGTTAGGAGGTCTTAAAGATATTGAGTGCTATATTCTAATTAAAGGGCCCGTGCATCATTTATAGTGCCAAGCGAGTAATTTGTCATACACTCTTTGAGAGAAATTGGTCAACAAATAACCTTTACAGGAGTCTTGAGAGCAGCTCCATAATTGAAATCCCTAATGGTTTTGCTGGGAACTTTTATTAAGGTTGGAGGGTTGTTGTTTCTTTTCTCCTCTCCCTCAAGAGTTTATAGCAACTTACGGTTGTAACGTAGCAACTTTCTTTCAGAAAAGGAAGCCCTTTCTTGATATTTACAAATGCCCTAAGTATGAGCAAGGCCATTGCTGCTAATAACCAAAGGACAGTCATTTGCCAGCAGAATGTGAGAGCCTTCTTTTGTGCCTTGTTTTGTTGGTGCTTTTGTTTGTATTTCTGCTCTTGTTATTCCTAATGGAGAAAGAAGCTTTAAGAGAGATGTTATGAAGTTACCTGAATCTAGACTTTTTTCAATCTTACATTGAAGTTCAAAAATCTCTATTTTAGTGTAACATGATCCCTGAAAATGTGACGATTAAAAAAAACAGTCATTACTAGACTGAGTCTGTAACATATATTATTATTCAAAAATTAAACAATGAAAAGCTACCACTTTCCCAACAATATTTCTTCCTTCTTATTACACATTTAAAAATAATGGTCCTTCATAGGCAGAAAATAGCATGGCAAAAACTCAAATAATAGGAAGTCCCATAACTAATTATAAAGCCTGACATGCCTCATGCAGAAACACTCCCCGATGAGTATCAAAGATTGGCTGCTTTATAAATATTTAATGCTTGCCAGCAACCCCGGTTTTCTCTCACATCTAAGCCGAAACCGTTTGTCTCCTCTTATAATCAGCCATGTCTATGTGGTATCATCATGTCTGAACAAGTTGGACTTACTACATGTTTTCCAGGATACAGAATTCAGGACATGACACATCTCCACAATGTGAATGGAACAATTACACAACCAGAGGGGGCAGGGGGAAGATTTTTTTAATGGGCTAAGTGTCAGTTCCAGATTAGCTCCATAGAACTCAAGTCAGAAAAATGGAACATTATTAAAATAATGACTACGTATGGACCTATTGCAGATAATTGTCAAAGATACAGCTCTTAGCCTACTCTGTGTGTGACCCTGAATTCCCTTCTGCAACCAAACAACGTTGTACAAAGGATTGCAGACCCTCCCCAATTCAGGGATGTTCATATCCATGGTAACATAATGGGCATCTCCTTGTTTGTACTGAGCCACTTCTGGGGGAAAGTGAGACAGTCTCCAATCAGGGCAGGTAATGGCACTTGAGTCAATAGAGACACTTTGACGATTGAGTGAATGGTTCCTATGAAAGGGTCTTAGAAGAAGTTAAAGATGATTACTCTGTGACTGATGAGCTGTCACCTCCCTGAACTATCCTAAAAGCCACAATTATCTCTATGAGATGGACTCCTGGTTCCTGAGCCTTTCACAGGTGAGTATCTCCGCCTCAAAGACCAGAGCATATCCGGTAAGTCCCAGAACAGTAAACACACCAACAAACCCAACTAAGTCATGGGTGGACACACACCCTCAGGAGCGCGCCTGTCACCTGCTGGGGCTTAGTGCACAGCCTCAACCCAGCTTATGTCTAAAACTCAGGGACACAGCCTCCTCTATTCCATCATGACAGCGCTTTGGTTTGTCCGGCATGAATGTGGCTCTCATTGGCCTGATCTGGTTACTGTTTTTAAATGTAGTTCTTCCATGTTTGCCGGAAGAAGGCTTTTGAGCCTGGTTCAGACCAGGGGCAAACTGGTGGCCTGTGAGCCATTTGGGCTGCAGGAGTAATTTATGTCATTCCCACCGTGTTTCTTCTCCTTTAAAAAAATTCATTTTTACCTGTCCACATTTTAAAATGAGAATTTAAAATTAATTTTAATTTTAAAAATCAGAGTTCTAGCTTCTTGAAAATGCGTAAGGTCTGGCGAGACCAGAGCCACACCCTTTAGACAACACAACCATTCTTGGGTTCGCCATGATCCCTCCCTGACTCTTTCCCTCACTCACTCCTGCTCTGCTTTGAAACAATGCCCCAATCTAGGCCAAACCCCCCTGTTGCACAGAATAGAAGTCCGAGGATTTCAGTGGAAGTGATAAATGTCACAAAACTGGTTTGCTGCAGAGGTGGATTTAGATCCCCGGCCTTCTAGTTGCCAAACATGGGCCATTAATCATTATACATTCACCAAGGCAGTCAGCCTGTTCTCAAGGAGCTTGGTACCTAGTAGGGCAGAGACAATGCTTCTGAAAATGGCTGAAACAGGGTGAAAAGTCACTCCTGCCACGGACTTTCAGCAGCCCCACCACCTGGGAGCCTGTTAGAAATGCAGGATTTCAGGCCCACCGCAGACTCACAGAATAGAGTCTGCACTGTAACAAGCCCCACCCCGTGAGTCACAGCCCCTGCTCTGGAAGAACTTCTTACCATTCCTGAGTGTTTCCATCAGCCCCTGTCAGGGTGGAACCACTTGGACCCTGTGCCCACCGCAATACTACGCACAGAGTCGTTAACTATTATTAGCAATGAGCTAATTAGGATGCTAAATTTGGATTCTTTTCTCAACCCATAGGTGGTGGGCCATCCCACGCATGTTCTCGCTGGATATACTTTTGCGGTGTGGAAAGCTAAAGGACTGAAAAGAGAAGAGCCATGGGGAGCAGTCTGGGGAAACGTGACGTGGGGCTGATTCCCGGCAGGACGTGTCAGAGGGAAGTACATCCAGGGAGCCACGCTGTCTGCAGTCCAAGCAGCCAGACCCAGAACCACACATTATTAACTGCCCTTCAGTCCCTCCAATCACACCGACTCCGGCACTGTTCCCGGCTCCACTGCTGCTTTCCACACTGGAAGCAACTGCCCAAAGAGGACGCTGCCCCGTGACTGACCGTCCCTGCCAGGCACCTCTTCTCCCACCAGGAGGGCAGGGATCGCCACTAATTTATAGCCCATGCATGGGGCATCATGTAGGAGAGGCTACTAGTTGTTGAGATACCCAAACGGATTTTTTCTTTAATTTAGGAACTCACGGGGCTTACTCTTAAGCTACACTTGTTTGGTTGGGCTCCCTGAGGAGAAACTCAGCCAAAGGATTGAAAAACTAGGTCCAGGGCATGAAGATAAAATGAATAAGTAAATTAGTATAGTACCTAAAGGAAGTAGAAACACCCTTTCAAATGGAAGAGAGAGGGAAGAACAATGACCTAAAAATATCCAGCGGCTCTTTTCTGGTTGTATCAGATGAATCTGTATGTGTACAGACAAGTAGAATATACATAAAAGAAGAATAGAAGGGGAAAAAATGAACCGCAGTCTTCTTTTGGCTCTATAATTCTGTTTTGGACATAAAAACGAGACTATTCCCTTAAACAGAATCTCCAATGTCTATGTTTGAATAATAGATGTTCCCAATTATTACTAAAAGTGTCACCTCTGAAATACAAGGGCCACACACCTGTGATGCCATCAGCCTTCCAGGCACCCCCTGAAGATGTAGATTCCTTGTTTTGTTGTCTCTCATCTTTTTCTCCCCCTCAACTAAGAGCAAATGTCTCTGTATTGTTCAAACGCATGCACCACGGAAATGTGAGGTAACCTAAGCTAGGTGTTCAGGTGTGCCTTTTTCCAGCCAGAAGGAAAGAAAATAGATGACACACAAGTTTAGTACTAATTGATTTATTACCTGCCTAAGCAAATCCCAGGCACCGCAATAGCAGGCTTAGACTTAAAGCAAATGATTTACAAGATAATGTTTGACTCTGGGAAAGGGTAATCAGAGCCAGATACAATGGATGATAGGATAATTGAGAAGAAATAAAAAAGGATAAATTGCCATGTGCTAATGAGTTTACAGCCCTAATGGGAAGGACATCAGTTCTAACACTCAGGTTATGAGCTGGGAGCAA
>NW_005372121.1:2375564-2391201 GCF_000412655.1 Myotis brandtii
CCCCCTTCCACTGCTAAAGATGTAGTGCTGAAACAAACCAAGATTAATGGTATCCCACTCATTTACTTAACCATTCTTTACACCTCAGACAGCTTCCTGTATTAAACATAGAGAGCTGTGGTGCTTATTTTTTAAAACCAACTTTACTCCAAGCAGTTCCTGTCAGCGAATGCCACTTACCCAACAGTGCCCGGATATAAATGTTTTTGGCTCAACCACTTGAGCAACAACTCTTCTGCCTCCCGGGTCCCCGGGGGCCTTGGAGCCTGAGGAGTTGATGCCGTTATCTGTAAGCCTTTTGGCCTAACGGAGAATATTCCAAACCATTTATGCAACCTGGGTGCACTCACATTTGGAAATGGTTGCCTGAGCAGCAATCATGTCTCGCCTCATGATTCATTTTTATATCTCACTCACCCGCCATCCCACATCACCGGCGAGGACCGGTGACACTTTATTGGTATTTTTGATTACTTCTATAGCCATCTGAATTTTTCACAGGTTGGGGGCCTCTGGTCCAAATGGAGTCACACACTGTACTAGCAGTCCAGGCTACAGAGAAATCAAGGGGCAGCGGTGAGCAGGGCGATGGGGAGGTAATGTTGAGCTAAGGCACTTCCTAAGAGATGGAGAACCTATTCCCTGGTAATGTTTCCACCAAATGAAGTTGAATATGATGAATCGTGGTGCGACTCCGGCACGTCTTCGCCTCCCCAGAAGTGCAGCATTTAAATGTGTCTGAATGATGACTTGATTCCCTTACACAAAAGCCAAAGGACTACATAGCCAAAATGGCTCTTTCTACCTGCACTGCGAAGGTTGTTTTAGACCCATTGCACATGTGCTCGGGAACTCTGAATGCTCATTTCATGTTTACTGACAGAATGCTAACCCAATTGTACTGTTTAGCAGAGGAGTCGATTTGATGTTATAGTTAAATCACAAAACATAATTCAGTGATTTCTCCTCAATCCATAATTATTTGCCTGACCTGGTATTTTGGGGAGCAAAGTCCTAGGGTTTGGTTTAAAGCTGACCATCTGGCTATTTCTGAATCAAGCAGTGTCACTGTGAGACTATAGGCAATACTACCTCTCCTCTCTGCTCAGGAGATTTTAGGAATACCTGCTTGTTTCAAGATTCTGACCACAGTAAAACTCCACCAATTTACATAAATTTAGAGAAACCAGTAAAATCATATTAAGGTTGTCATGCTACTTTACACTATACTAAGTCCTTTAATCTGAAAAATTGGCCAGAGAATATAGAAAGGTTGTTTTTAGTTTTTAGTTATTACTGAAAATATCTGCAGAAAGAGGTATTGGCTCAGCCTTATCAATATCTAAGATTCATTTTAATTAAGATGGTAACTGTTTATGTAGAAATGGATGCTTCTAAAAAAAACTGCAGGCTTGGCCTGTGCCGTCTTTGCCCCTGCCCTCCACCCCCAAGTTCTGCATTTCCGTATCTTGCAACTTTATTTATTAATACTTTACATAGCAAACCTCTTCTCAGGTATACAAATGGTCACCTCCCATTCAGGCCACCCATTTTGGGTGCATTCTTACAGTTGCTGAATTAGGCTTGTGATTCTACCCACTACTTGCACAAAAGCTTCTGGTGCTTGGCAGTAGAGAAGCATCTGAGACCGAGATCCATATGTGCTCTGAAAGACTAAAGATGATCATTTTAACCCTTTAGGCTGCTGTAATCCTTTCCAAATACTTTTCTCTGTGGTAAAGACAGATGATTCCAACTTCTCAGGCGGATAAAGCGAGTCTTAAGAGTTGTTTCACAGCTTCTGAAGGTCACATAAGGAGCAGAAAAGCTGGGAACAAGTCCTGGGATCGCTGACTCCCACGTCCCCATTGGGAACACTAGACAATACTGACACCCTCCATGAACTGAATCCAAAAATCGTAAAAGATAAGTTATTTCCTTATATTGTTCATAGAGGAAAAAAAGAATAGCTTTCCCACAGAGAGCAAACAAATAGTGGATGGGCCCTCTCTTCATCCTATAGAAGTCTATGTGAGAATATTGTTTTCTTATGTGAATTCTTAAAAAGCCCATTTGGATTGCTGCCTAACACAGAACATTTAAGCACAGACCTATTTTTTGTCTAAACAATAGAAGTATCGGGTCATAGAATTGCAGAGTTGGAAAAGACCTTGGCTATCACAGAGTTCAAACCCTCATTTTACACACTGATAATCAGAAAGATTAGACGGCATGGACATGTTTACGAGTCGTTCATAGCAGAGGCAATTAAATAACTTACAGGAAGACTAAATTTATTTGCATGAACATTCAAATTATTCTGAGAAAAATATGCAAGGATGTGTTATCTGAAACCAATTTTATTTTACATGAACTTGGCTTCTAGCCTTCCAAAGAGTTAGAGAAAATCTTACTGGCAGCAGATTCAGGTGCATTGTAAGAAATTGAACAAACACCAATGGACACCCCCTCCCCACAAGACCAGTCTCTTAGATTCCATGGGTCCAGGTTTTGTCAATAGCTGAAAGAGGAAATAGAAGAAATTATCATGATAGCAAAGCCTGCATCAAAAACATCCATGATAGGATCTGATAACCTATGGGAAAGTCTGAGATGTATGGGAGATCAAGGTCCAGGTTTAGGTAGCAGTTGGTCAGGCCTTTTTGGAATATAATCCTTATCTTTTATTGGGTGTCCTCCTTGCCTTCCTGTTCCCTCTCAGCCAGTAAACCTGTAGCCTTAGTCACTGGCTCCTGAAGAAAACTAACGTTCTTTCTGAACCAGACAAGCAATTGTTCCAAGAGGGCCTTCTCTCAAGGACATGGTATACTGATCCTGGCACAATGGAAACGCTCAGTTCTACTGGGTTTAAAACTTCTACTTGTTCCCACCTCACCTCCTTTACTTCCTTCTTTCGTCTGCCATGGATGTTGCGAGACTATAAAATGAGTGACTTCAAAATGATTCAAGCTGTGGTCTCATCAGACTCAGTACTTGGGACAAGAACAGTGGTGTGGATGGACATAAAAATAGATGTTTTTAGAAGACTTTTTTATATGAAAAGGATAACAGCAAAGGTTGCTCAGATGAAGTTCATATCTATGGCTAAATTTTAGAGAATCCTAGAATTTTAGGACTGCAAAGAAATTTGTGGCTTTGCTTCTTGAGAATTTTTATAAGATAACTGAGTTTTAAGTTTTCAGAGATTTGGCCAAGGTCATTTAGCCAGTAAATAGCAGCAAAAGACCCAGGCTTCTGGATTCCCACTGCAGGGCTTTTTCCAGCAATTCCTGAGAAGCTCAACGACAAGAGCAGAACAACAAAACATTGCTCTTCACTTTTGAAAAAAAAATAGGATGTGGGGAGTAATCGTGCATAAATTATTCACAGTTATGTGTGGGTACAAATTTAACAGTAGCTAAGAACACATCATTGATAAGGAAGCTCTTTAACTTTCCTAAAAGAAGGCAAGATTTAAGGCATCCTAGGGGAAATCAAAGGCTTCAGCTAATCCCACAGACATTACAGACCAGGCGGGCAGTGGGAAGCCTGGTGAGCAGGTTTCATGTCAGGCCTTTACCTCATATGTGGTCACAAAAAAACGTGGACTGCTATTCTTGTAGCGGAGCTACCTTCTTACTTTACCTTTGCTATAAAGCTTTGCTTGCCCTCTACAAATTCACTAGGAGAGCATGTAGTTTGGCTCTCCATCACCAAGCTCTGGTGGCATTTCAAAAGCAAAGAGCAAATCTTAAATGCCTCTGAGTACGTTTGCTATGAACCCAAAGACCCAGTGAGAGACACATTCTGCCAACAACTAAATCCTCCAGGCCACGGAGGTGGTCATGAGCACCAGTGAGAGCCTATTCAGTTAGACAGACTTTCAATCAATAGGTAGCAGCTTAACATGCCAGGTTTCAAGCATTATATATAGTTGATTCTTACACCAAAATGCAAAGCTGTTGATGAGAAAATTGTACACGTGCTGAATGATGGGCTTAATGTCAGACAGCCAGATGTTTTCACTTAGAGCTCATCCCATCTCTGCCATCAGGAGGGGGAGGTAAAAGAACACAAGGGTGTTCTTCTAGACGAGGAGTTGCTTGAGAGCAGGGAATGGGAGGGTCTCAATTTTATGTCATTGTATCTTTAACATCTACTACAGTGCCTGGCACATCATAGATGCTCTGTAAGTTTTTCTTGAATTCATAAGTTTGTACTCAAATCAATTCATTTTCCTATTGAGCTTGATGAAGAAAAAATGAAGACTTGAGATTTTAATGCTATGTTAATTTTATTTACACATATTATGCTAGAAACAATTCCTTACGAACAACTGGGAATGATCTTAGATAGTGGTTTGAATTTTTTTTTCTTTCAAATTCATCAAATAGGATGCTACAAAAAATATTCTTTATTTGTAAGTGCATATGCCAAATGCAAATATAGTTTTACATTCTGGAACTTAACAGAAAAATTATTTTGAAAGTGTCTTTACAACAAATTTTTTCAGTGCCTACATTCTTTTTTATAAAATAGCAGCAAAAATAAAAAACACCCCTATCAACAATATGATCATATGTAAAACATATTCACTGGCCTTTTGTTAATAAGTCAGAAGAGCTGGTTTTCAAAGCTCAGTTCAAGGGGCATAAAAAGTTCATTTTCATCATTTAAACCAATGGAGCCACTTAGACCAATGCTCAGTTTAAATGTTTCATGGACAGTGTGCGCACACATTTACATGTTTTTGAGCATACAAAATAACACAGAGATGTAATTTTACAGTTCAATTTAAGTATAAGGACATGGACTCCCCTTCCCAGACTCAGGGTATTAAAAAGAAGCCATCCCACTGGCAAATGGAAGGATTAAGCACAGATTCCTGTGCAGCATCGTTTATCTTGCACAGATATCAGCTTGATGCTCATGTGAAAACATAAAGACTCCATCTGTTCCCCGGGCATACTTAGTTTGTTGTTCAGATGGTTTGTTTTAAAGATTAATGTGTAATGGTTACATTCATTATTTCAACTGAAAAAGTGTACAAAATGGCATCTGGTTTTGCTAAAAGTGTTAAGAGATATTTCAGCAGGTGAATGTCATCCCTACTTAAAGGATAAAATGTACAAGGAGTTAGATTCTGCCTCCAGATCGTTGAGCCTCCATCAACAGAGGAAGGGAAACAAAATAAAAAGAAGATAATAATTCTCGTGTAAATTCTAATACACTTAAACTTTTTGTTTAGATGATTTAGCCATGTCAGAAAATTTTCTTTAATTTGTTCTGCTTTAATAGGGAAACCTTAAATATTTCAACATATCAAGTTATACATTTAAATATCCTAATGTAATTATTATTGGAGTTGGAGGTAGTTGGGAGGATGCACTAAGCTGACCTTTATTTCTTCTTCAAAGAAAATTTGCATCTTCATTGTCATGGTGTCAGATACCAAGTATATATGCCAATTATATTTTCATAAGTATATCTTTATTGGAAGGCTTAAAATATATAATGTGAAAATGCTTTCCTCATTCGCCTATGATTATAGTTTCTATAGACTCTTTTTTTTTCTCTTGACCCATGAAGGGCCCAACTCAATATGGGAAGTTTCCATGAAACTTGCTGAGAGACACGCACTTGTTGAGTGAGCAAGGCTAGAGAAGACCCACCTGCCCATGGAGCCAACCAGAGCGACCTGAAGAGAAAGGGCGTAATGGGAGTCAGAGCCGGCACATCCAAGATAATGATGTTGCTCCAATTTTCAGATGAGGTCATGTTTGTGTGAGTATTCTTGCATATGAACCTGTTAGAGGCTTACACTTGGGGTTTTCCTAACATTTCCAAGTCAAACAATTGAGACACTGGAAAATCTTATTTTGAAGACATTTCAAAGCAGTTTTCTGTTGAATTTTAGAGTGTAAAATTATACTGCCTTTGGCATATGCACTCAAATATAAAGCACATCATTAAAACAGACATTGTAACATCAATATTCTTTGTTGGATTTGAAACAAAAGAAAAATCTCCATCCAAAATTTTATCCTGGTTGTCCGTAAAGATGTCTCACTAGTATAGATTTCATATACTCTGCTTATCCAAAAGCACGTGGGCCCTCACTCATTGCTTAGTACTTTATCTACCCTTGCTCTTATTACTGTATTGCTTATTTACCTTTGTTCTCTCTGCTTTTTCTAACTCTCTCTAAATTAAAAGCAGCAAAATAGAAGGGTAGTAGGTATGAAAGAGTGGGGAAAGTTGTCCAGGAAAATGAAGAATTAGTGTATTATTCATTTAAAGGTACAGGGCTATAAGGCCATATGTATCACCTTAAATGGTACCTTTACTTGATATCAACTTATTACAAACAATGATTTCCCTCTGATAGTTTTGCCATTGCAGGTAAGTGAGAAAAGGCAGTCATAACCATCAAATCTCTGTCAATGTGGAGAATAAGCTATTCAAGGTTTCTTTCTTTTGGTAATAAATTAAATCAAACATTAACTAATAAAACTTTCAAGAGATTTCTGCCTTCCTGTCAATGTGTCAGGCTCCAGGTATCAATATTGAATATATATAATATTAAAATTTTTGAAAATGTTTCCTTATTTCACCTTTTTCTGCAGAAGAATGTTTTCCTTTAAAAAAAATCTTATAACAATGTAATTAATCATATTAGAATTAGAAGAAAAAATAAACACATTACTAACAAGTTCTTCTCATCTGCCAATTTTATATTGTACTTAAGTTCCCTCTGGTGTTTAAGTTCGTTCTTTCTTTCTTTCTTTCTTTCTTTCTTTCTTTCTTTCTTTCTTTCTTTCTTTTGTTTTTCTTTATCTCTTTCTTTCTTTTGGCAGCCTTGTTTAAAAATTAAGAACTTGAATTCTGGGGCCAGACTGCCTGGATTTTAATCCCAGCTCTGCCACTAGCTAGCTGTGTGCCCTTGGGCAAGTTATTTAACCTCTCCATGCCTTAGTTGCCACATACGTAAAACTAGGACAATAAGAATACATATTTCTCAGTATTGTTATGAAGATTAAATGAATAATTATGTGTAAAGCGTTCAGAATAGTGGCCACACAAAGTAAACTCTCTCTAAGTGTTTGTTATAGAAGTAAAATAAAAAGCTTAAAGACAAGCATTGATTAGATTCCACTTGGACAATGCCAGATAAATGGCCAGCACTTTGCTTGTCTTAGATTATCATCAAAATGTGATCTTTCTCATTTTACACTGATTTTTTCTGTGTGTGTTGACATCCATTTTAACATAATGACATCATTTCATTTCACTTTGGCCTCAGCTGTTAACAGTGCTATTGAACACTTGGTTTGAATTAATTTATCTTTCACATTTTAATACAGCTTTCTCACCGGAGGAAAATCCTCGTGATGTACGGACCAATTTTATTTCTAGAAAATTCAGTCTTGGAGATAAGTGATTACTTCTAAGAATACCCATAAAAATTACAAGCTCAATTACAACTCATCTGACATTTTAAATGTTTTATTATTTTGCTTAACTAGAGTCTGTCTTGACCTTCTGGATTTGAGCTCATAATATTCTGAATATAATCTCTACACTTTATCTGATCCTCTCTAGGAAAAGGTCTTCTAATACTACATTCCTGAGGAACTGGGATGCAGTCATGGTATTAAACTGCATGTCTGTACAAACTTGCATCTTAAAAAAAACACACCTGTGTCTACTGCACTTTGATCCTAAATTGACGTTTCCTGCCATCTGAACACTTGAGATATAACATTTGAGGAATTAAGGCTTAAAACAGAAGTGGAATAGAATCCCTAACCAGGTAACCTTCAAAAGCCAAACACTTAATATGCCTATGCCAAATGGGCTTCCGACTGGATTAAGTGAACACCAATATTGGTATTTAGAAGCAGGTCCTTTCCAAAGAAGCCTTGGTGCACACCTTTGACCCTTAGCTCAAACATGGCCTGTGATGATGACTCCCAGTGAAGGCTCTGTGCCGTGCTTGGCTGCATTTCTATCTGAGTGCCAACAGCAAGATAAATGAAAGACTGGTTCACTGGAGTACTGGTGGTTTGGGGGCTATTGATTTTTGGTCCATTCTCTTTAAAAGTGAGATCTAAAAAGTTGACAGAGGGTCATTAATTTCATCATATACTTGTCGTCTCATCCATAACCAATCCAGGGTCTGAGTGTGCTTGTCACTCTGTGTTTGCACTTTATTTGTTTAGGGTTTTCTTGGTGATTCCATTTTTTTTTTTTTGCCTTTTACTTCAACCCCTTTAAATAAAGAAGGAGAAAAAATACATGCCAGTTTGTGGATCTTTCCTAAAATTGATTTGCAGGTGGGGAAAATTACAGATATAGATGTATAGAAAAGAAACTCAGATAACAGGAAACATTTAAAAGGCTTACAAGAGTCTCTGCCAGCTGCCTTCTAACCGTGATTTTAAAAAGAAAAACACATAAAAAGTCATCAATCCTAATTATTCAATTAGCTTCTGGTTGAATAAACACTTACATAGGTGAACTAGTGGTCCTGTTTTAATGAAATATTAAAATTCAAGTTGACAACATTCTTTTAAGAAAAGCTAGTGGGTTAACAAATGCTTTTGAAATGTATAAAAATAATTGATAGTGATGACCATTATTAACCGAGTGTCTTTGGTTATAAGTTTTGAATAGCTCTACCAATTCTTCAAGAAACACCAAACTGAGTTTTAATATATCAGGAAAACATCTTACTATTGTGACTTTATTGTGTGATAACGGCAGGTTTATTTTTGTGTTTGTTTTTTAACAGGGTAAGGAGAGTTTGGCAGCCTCCATAATTATTATTGAAATAACCATCAAATAAAATCTTTAAGCCTGGCTGAATATTCAATGAGCTGTGTAAATCTGGAGTGCACGAAACAATCACACAGGGCAGGATTCTGGAGAAATGAGCAGGGATTTGTAGATCACTCTGCAGCAGCCATCCAAGACAGGGATGCCCTACTTGACTTGGTACATAGTCCATCCTATAGTATCTATTTTGAAACCCAATGCAAGGCTCCAAGTGAGGAAAGCAAAAGAAAATATTAAATTCATGGACCAAGGCAAGGAAATCCAGTATTAATAATATCACAACCTGCCAGTAAATCTCTATTTTATAGGTGAAGAAATACATTTCTACTTTAAAGTGTATTTTTATATACCCCTGAGTGCCCAACTAGTTAAACTACCAAGGGAGCTCTACATGATTTAGAAGTTAATCCTTCAAATGGCTAACAATTGAATGCCTCAGCTGTTTGTAGTTTCCTACTGCTGGCTAATTTCATTTCTGTTTCATATGTTCAGTGGTAAGCTTTCATTGTTCGCTGACACTGAGGTTGTAAGTCTAGTTAATTTAGTTAAAATGAGGCTGGGAATGTTCAGTTTTTCTGCCCACTATGACCAGACCTGGGAGAGCCAGGAGTGATCACCCCACAAAGAAACTCAATGGGGAAGAAAATTCAGATTTTTAGAACCACGGAGTAAAGATGTAAATAAACATCTTTAAATGTGTGAAGGCCTCTGAGGTCTGATCGTGTTTGATGTTTTACATTACTTCAGACTCAAGTTGCTTTTTCTGGCCAAGCCACTTCCTTTTATTTCAAGTGATTTTTCCCTCAAAGCCATTGCTTGAAATTGTACGAAAGGACAAACCCAATAGCCTTCATGTGCTTCTTACCAGCAAAACCCCTGGATTTATTTTTGCATCTGCCTATCACTAATGACTGTCCACGGGAATGGGCTTTCCCAAGCACTGGCTACCTCCCCTCACTGTCTCAGGTCTCCCTACACTTCTCCTTTTAGCTGCTCAAACACACAAATCTCCTTCCCACACTTTTCTCATTAGTTCCTTTGTCCTCATCACCGAATGATTCCTCTTCATCCCTTTATCGCAAAGGGGCATCAACTGCTCGAGCATCTTTGCTCACTTCACACTGAGCATGTTCCAGGGGGCCCACATTCTATCTCCTGTGCACACAGCTGTGTACTTTCTTCATAGCACTAAACAAGATGGTAATTAAACAACTAAAGCTCTTTCTCATTAGAATCTAAAGCTCTGTGTAATTAAAAACAATATCTGTCTCATTCCATTTCTTATGCTCCTGGGCCTACCTCAGGATACATAGGATCAGTTATCTCACCTGCAAAATGGAATAAAAGGAAATCCTTCTTTCTCAATGTTGTTGTTAAGATCAAATGATATTGCACAGACATGAAAAACACTTTGTATGTAATCAAATGTTATGGGCATTATTATTAATACACTAGAAGCTCAGCACGAGAAATCGCGCAGCCCCACCCACCCGTGGGGCCTCGCTGTGCTCGCATCCCTGCCCACCCACGCCAGTCTTTGGTCGTTTCGGCGTTTGGGCCACTGGATTTTTATAATACAGTGGGGCCTTGACTTACAAGTGTCCCGACTAACGAGTTTTTCGAGATATGAGCCGTCTCTCGGCCGATTTTTTGCTTTGAGTTGCGAGCTAAAATTCTGGTTACGAGCCAGCTTCAGATACCCCACCGCTAGTTGGCGCAGCGAACGTCACAGTGAACGCCACAACATCAGCCCAGCATCACGTGTCTCACTCGTTCACTGTTGATTTGACATACGAGTAATTTGAGTTACGAGCTCCGTCACGGAACGAATTAAACTTGTAAGTCAAAGCCCCACTGTATAGATAATGCTAGTAGTAGTTCTATCAATTTCTGACATATGGAAGCAATTTCTTGAAAGAAATTTGTCAAATGATGACGACTCTTACCTTCCTTCATGCAAACAGAGACAGCCACCAGCCAGGGAACAACCCCACAGTTTCCCTCATCTACCTCCAAGCCTCCTGAGCACCCGGTTACCTGCTAATCTGATTTCAGGCCTTCATAATTCCACCTTAATGATGGTCTTGGTTGAGTTCAAAAAATATTTGGGGGGCATTGTAATGGACGTTAGAATCTAAAGTTCTTTGAGGACAAAACAAGGTGCTACCTAAAGGAATTTATATAATAGTGGAGATGGACATAAGAATGGTCATTATAATTCTAGCCAAATTCTGTAATAGGAAGAGCCATAGAGTGTATTGGCTCATAAGGAAAAGGCACTGAACTCAATCTGGAGCCTCAGGAATGACTGCCTGGAGGAGATGGTGACTGAGATGAGTCAACAACTGAACGCGTCTCCCAGGTAAAGGTGGCAAGAGTGTTCCCAGCAGAACAAGCAGGATGAGCAAGATGCAAATGTGTGAAGCAGTAAGGAGTCCAGATGACCAACTGGGCGAGCTGTCAGCAGAACTAGCAGAGAGTCTGTCTACAATAGCTTAGTATTTTAGCAGTTGCATAGGAACCACACTCTGAGATTTGGTTTTATCAGCCAAAAATAGAATTGCCAAAGCCCAGCAAAATCAACTATGAGTGATTTAAAATCAAAATCCCTACTCCATCAGACCTATTTTAGAATCAGCTAAGTGGAGCTGCTTTTAGAAAAGTTCTTCTCTGCAATAATTTTTTTTCTAAAAACCAATCATGTGAAAGTATGAAAAATGTAAATTTCAATGCTTAACTAGGTCTTTTTCTTCTCCTATGCAGACACCCTCCTCCTTTTCTCCTCTCCAGCAATGCCCTCTTGCATTCATAAACTCTGTGTCCATAGAGATACACACATTTTTCTAAAAGCCATTAATTTTTGAGTTTGAGAAATATGAAATAGACAAAGTGGGTAATTTTTCTCACTTAGAAGAATTTCCCCATTATGTTTTGACTTCTTTTCTTACACAGCTGTAAAGAGATTAATATAATTTACTTTTCCCATTAATTGGCTTCACAGATTTCCACGGGAGATGGTACCCAATCAAGTAAGAAATAAAACAGAAACTACCCATAGCACTCACTTGCACCTGACCAAGGAGCTCTGGTCCTCACAGGTTAATCCCCCAACAGCTAGCCTTCCCGAGAAACTGATAGGATAGCAAAGCTCGGAGGAGTCAAACTTTACAGAAATTGCTCAAGCATCCTCTTCTTCAAAAGTCACCCAAAAGCACTAGAGAAAGAGAAGTTTCCCTTTAAACTACAAAGGTATCATGAGCCAAGCACATATGCCAACAATGTAAAAGTTTATGTGGTTACATCACTTGACAAATCATTTCACGTTTCAGGGGTTTGGAATTGGAGCAATTCGAGCTTGTTGCGGAGCTCTTTTAACTAGAAGATGGGGCCTTGGTGAGACAGTAAGTCACAAACAATGCATTCCAGATTCCTCTACTCACGGTCCTAAGAAAAGACCAGGGGAAAATTTTTTTAAGTCCTGAAAACCTATGAGACCACATTTAAACTCTGAGGTCTAAGAAGCTCTTACTTTAACATTAGGAAGAAGTCCAAAGATTTGGCTTGAGTTTTATGGGAGAAAGGAAAAAAGGGGGGCTCTCTAATGACGTGGAAACCACAATCAGATCATCGAAGGTCCTCGTGACCAGCTATGAATTTATTCCTCTAATAACCCTACCCTTCCTGTTGAAGCTCACTGCTGGCAGAATAGCACAACTGTGACTAGCCCGTCTCCACCATGAAGGGAGGGGTGTGGGACGAGGTGTGGAGCGGGAGGGGAGAGGCGGGAGGAAAGAACATGTTATTTATTACACTGGCCCCTTCTATCCACATGGTATTTGTTCTATTCCTGGTCAGAGAAGAGAAATTCTGAGGTGTAAGCCCAGGAAGTCACAAAGGAAGAAAAACCTGGAGAATCCTAAAGGTCCTACTGCCACAGTGTAAGTTATGAGGACTCTGGTGTATCTATCACCCCAGAGTAACATGCAACTAAATGTTGCATTTAGTTGTTCATCAGGGAACTTATTACCAGAGAAAAAGGTCCATTTTAAAGATTTATTGATATATGTTAAAACAGCTGAAGATGAGCCCAGGCCTTTTTTCTTATTACAATAAGGCAAGCCTTTAAATGCCCAATATTTTTTAAAGTCTCTTACATTTTTTTGCTTCAGCTTTTCTCTCAAAGTTTGCCTCAGAAATAGAACAGGTTCCTGCTTTAAATTCCAGGCTCCTATTCGGTCCAACTTACACCTAGCAGGCTCTTAATAAATATATTTAAATGGAAGCAGATGTACTGTTTAATCAGGTAATGGAGAGCACTGATAAAACCAAGTCAAACTGTTCAGAAAAGTCACGAGTTCTTTGGGCTCAATATCCAGGAATCCAACATGGAGGGAAGTGCTATAGCCACGGAGCAACCATTATTCTTTGTGAGATTTCTAGCTCCTGGAGTTCTGCAGTAAAGCGTCCAAGTACCACAGGTTAACCACTCTCCTTTTTATGTGCCTCTAATTTCTGGTTTTTTTCTATGCTCCCCACTCCTCATCAAAATACCTGAAATCACATTTTTATAATCACTTAAGTGAACAAAGCACTTTAGTGTCCCTTTCATTCTTCTCTTCTGTTTCTTTTCCCTTTTCCATTTATACCCTTTACTCTGTTTAATGGTTTTCCTGACCACTTAGTTCACGTCCTCTTGCATGAACAACCTACTTTTATGTCTGCCCCCTGTTTGTAGCAAGCATGTTCTGTTGTCACGTGCCAGGGACTTCGGGTTTAACATTGTCAGCTGTGCAGACTTGGGCTAGACTTCCAGTTGTCTGGAAGGAAAGAAATGAATACAACAAAATCCTGCCAAGACTGCTTCTGGAAGCTTGTAATAGTTTTTCTCTCCCCGTTCAAGAGATTAGATCACTCAATAGTGTTCATAACATTAAATAATAACATAAGCCTTAATGTTTATTTTATCAAATTGCTTGATTTATATGAAATCCTACTCCTTTTTTTAACCAACAAAAATTGCATGGGCAAGGTCAATGATAATGCCTATTATGATTGTGAGGAAAATGTCACATTTTCTAGCATATCAATCAAAATATTTACTGGGCCCCTACTTCGTGACTGTCTGGTAGCTAGCAATATATAGTGATACCACCCAGATACCATGGCAACTGTCAAATATTCAAATATTTTACAATCAGTGATGAAACACTCTGAAGAATTCATTAAGAGCCAACAGTTTACTGGTTTCCAAAATGAGGTCTACAGCTGTGGTTCCAAACCTGCACGAGAATCAGAATAATCTTGGAAGCTTTTTAAGAAATACCGAATCCTGATTTCTACCCTAAGCCTTATGAATAGGAATGTCTGGAAGTAGACTTAAGAATTTGTGTTTTTATCTTATAATTTGTGACAGCATGGATGGACATAGAGGGTATTATGCTAAGTGAAATAAGACAGAGAAAGACAAATTCCATATGATTTCACTTATATGTGGAATCTAAGGAGCAAAATAAACAAAATAGAAACAGACTCACAGATGCAGAGAATAGACTGATGGTGGCCAGGGGAGAGGGGGTAGATGGGGCTGGGGAAAAAGGTGAAGGGATTAAGAACTACAAATTTGTAATCACATAATAGTCATAGGGATGCAAAATACAGCATAGGATATAGTCAATAATTTGTAATAACTACTAGTATGTATGGGTGCCAGGTAGGCACTGGAAATATTGGAGAGACCACTTTGAAAAAAAGTATATAATTGACTAACCACTATACTGTATACCTGGAACTAATACAAAATAATATTGAATGCAAACTGTAATTAAAAAAGAAAATTTTTTTAAAAAAGGAATTTTTATTTTAAAAATTTCCCTGGTGAAGCCTTGGCCATGTGCTCAGTTGGTTAGAGCATCAACCTGATATGCCAAGGTTGTGGGTTAGGTCCCTGGTTCAGGGGACATGCAAGAATAAACCAATGAATATATACATTGGTGGAACAACAAGTCTCTCTCTCTCTCTCTCTCTCTCTCTCTCTCTCTCTTCCTTCTTTCTATAAAAACAAAAAGAGAGAAGGAATCTATGATGCTCATGAATATTTAAATAAAATATATATCCTGTACCAAAAAAAATCAATAAAAAGAAATAAATAAAATGCCCCTGGTGATCAGGATGATCACTTTATCTTCAACTTACTGATCTATCTGGTCTTTATTTTAATCCACAGGCTGGCCAAAAACACAAGAACAGATACAGGAAGTTCCTGGCCACTGAAACAAGAGAAAAGAGAGACCTTTCCCTCTAAATGTTTTAAAGTGGAAATTTACCAACCCAATCTTGAGAACACCCAGCAGTCACTACCTTTCTGTTGTCCTGCCTGTTAGGTGAGGAGAGCAATATGTTTGAACCCCTAGAAACTATTGATTTGGGGTAAAAGAGAGGGAAGTCCGTTATAGACTCAGCAAAAATGAAAGAATAAGGAATACCCAAAAAATCTAATTGAATCGAGAGGAAAGTTCTGAGAGAGAGAGGACACTCTTGAGTCTGTGCTCCCTTTTCTCTAGGAGCACAACTCCAGTCGTGACAGGCTGGGGCAGCAGCTGGGACAAAAGTGAGCCAGGTTTGAGAACGCTGATGAACATGTCAACCAATTCACTTAGTCACCAACTGCCCCCTCTCATTCATGAGATGAATTTCTTTTGTAGTGGCATATGGAAGGGGGTGGTTTAAACAGACCTTGTGGAAAGATCTAACATCATGAATAATTTGAAAACAATCACACCAGAAAAGCAACGGGCTAAAA
>NW_005372121.1:2396425-2415385 GCF_000412655.1 Myotis brandtii
AGGCAGGAAGGAGTCTAGGAAGTAACAAAGACCCTAAGGAGGAAGGGAGTTTGGAGTGTTGGAGTGGCTGGAGTGTAGCCAATCGGGGAGAGAATGACAGGGTGGGGCTGGAAAGATGGGCAGGGGCCACCCTCCTAAAGATCATGACTTTCACACATCTCCTCAATTAGACACAGCAAGTAAAGCAAAGCAGACATGGACTAGTGTATCAGTCAGAGCAGAAGGATATGCTGGTCAGTGAAATGTCTCATTTTCAGATCTTCTCTTATCTCAAAAGAAAATTCTGCCTGACGCTATGGAGCAAATTTAGAAAACAGCCCTGGCTGGGTGGCTCAGTTGGTTGGAGCATCGTCCTATACACCAAAAGGTTGGGGAGTTCGATCCCAGGTCACAGTGGGAGGCAACCAATCTCTCTCTCCTCTCTCTCTCTCTCTCTCTCTCTCTCTCTCTCTCTCTCCTCTCTCTCTTGCCTCTCTCATATCTCTCTCCCTTTCTCTCTCTCTAAAAATCAGTAAACATAAAAAAATTGGAAAGCAGACACACTTGATGACATAACCATTAAAAATCAGTTCATCCTAACATTTTCTACATTTTTATGGCCTTTTCTTATAAGGACTTCAAAAGCTCTTCACATGGGACAAGGCAACTAGCATACCTGAGCACACAATGGAGTGTGTGCCAGGCACATTTTTAATACATTCTCTTATTTTAATCCTCATAAAATTTTAAGAGAAATCCTCCATTATTAAGTTGAGAAAACAGAGCATAGGTAAATTGTTCAATATCAAAAAAACTACCAAGAGGCCTGAATCCTAGTCTATCTGTCTGCAAAGTCTATGTACTTTTCAAGGTAAAGACAAAGGCTATTTTCCTCCTTGACCCAACCTCCAATCAAAATGGATTACTCATTTTAACTCACTGGTATGAAAAAGTATGAGGATGGTTCTATGTAGGTTGCCAAAGACTAACACATTGAAATGTGAAAAATTCCAATTTGATTATGTTTTTTCAGTAAGTGCCTCCCCCCTCCTTCTATTTTTTATTGAGTTTCTTCTTCATATATACAGTGGATATCTTCTATCCTAACCTCCACTTAAAACTATTTATCTTCACCCTCTAGCTGGCTTTCATCATGACAATCTGAATTCTTTAAGGACTACTGAAATGCTTCTCAGTAAAAGGGAAGATCCTTTATCTTCCTGAGGATGATTCTAAGGTGAATTCTGATGGCTTACTGGCCCCTATCAATGTGTTTTTTCTTACCTTCTCTCACTCTCAGCCCACAGAACACCCCCTCCTTTCACCACTGCTGTGCCACTCTTATCCACCCCTTTCCACTTTCTTTCTCATCTTTTTAGTAACTTCACCCACAACCCCTCAGGCTTTTTATAAATAAGCTGCTCTTTTATTGACAATACTAGACTTTTTTCCCCACAAACCACAGTATAGGAACCTTCAGTGTTTCTTGCTATGCTTGTCTATGCTGGTTGGTGGTAGGGCTACTGTTCATCAAAGAGGCACATGGTTCTTGTTTTTCAAAAAGGAGAAGAAGGAATATGAGCTGTTTCTAAGACATATGCAGGAAGCCTATACTTTCCAGGAGGCTGCTCATTCGAAGAAGAAGGGCTTATATTTATGGGTGTGTAGTTTTTTTTATTGCTACTGCCTACAAAATGTCAATGGCCAATACCTTAAAGAATTGCATTTTCTTGCTATTTCTGAGTTCATTTTTGGAGGAGGGGAGGTTTGTTATTTAATATTTTTCAGTGTTTCATTTTTTGTTTTTGTTTTTGCTATTGACAACACATAGCACAAATTATTAAAAGATTTTTCTGTACTTCACAAATCAATAAAAACACAAATTTGTTATAACCAGGAAAAGCAATTAAACTGTATGAAAATAATTAAACCCTCCCTGCCCCAAAAGAAAATTATTGCCCTAGAATGACAGAAAGTATCGGTTTTAAAAAAAAAAGTTGAGAACTTAAAGCTGAACACTAAGTAAAGTCAATCACTCTAATACCATATCTCAAAATATCTACTTCAACTCTGATTCCCATGAGGTGATGATCGTTCTTATTTGTAATTATTTTGTTATTGTTTTTTGGGGGGGAGAAGAAATTTAAAATACAATTCTTGAGATCACATTCTGAACAGGTAACTTATAGACTAAAGGAAATATGTTCTCTCTCTTTCTGGAAATTCAACCTTCATACTTCATACATACAGGCCAACTGCTTCATTACATTTTCAGTCACTGCAAAGTGAAAGTTTCTCTTACCTGCATCACTATTTTATGTTTTTTGGGGGGGGAGAAGAAATTTAAAATACAATTCTTGAGATCACATTCTGAACAGGTAACTTATAGACTAAAGGAAATATGTTCTCTCTCTTTCTGGAAATTCAACCTTCATACTTCATACATACAGGCCAACTGCTTCATTACATTTTCAGTCACTGCAAAGTGAAAGTTTCTCTTACCTGCATCACTATTTTATTCCAGAAGAGAAGGGGAAAAAATCCTAAGACACAAAGGATCCAACTCTCACAGCCTGAACTTCTCCCCAAAGTATGTGCTGCCTACAAAGGAAGCTCTTATAAAGGAACTAAGATGCATTAGGGGCTTTTATTCACTAGTGTCATTCACCACCTGGAGGAGCGTTGCAGAACTGTCTCACAGGAGAGTTTTGCCTATCTGCTCACACGAAGAACTCATTCATCGAGAAGCCAGTGCCGGGGGTCTCTTTGGCAGTTCATATTACTAAAAAAGCATTAGCTGAACTGAAAAGGAGAATTCACATTAACTTGCTCTGAGGAGACTCTTGATTTCTTATTTCTGGTGAGTAGCGCTGTGATACTTGACATGGTTTAGCCATTATACCAAAAACATTTAATTGATAGGCCTTTACATCTATAGCCATGAACGAGGGACTTGCCAATATTTCTAATGGAAGTCTCCAAAAGTACATAACAATACATATATTGACTTCTTGTTTCAGTGAGTATCAAGATTAATTGTCCCTGTAAAGGTAAATAAATATTGACAGAAGTTTCACTTTGGTCCATATTTTCCTCTCAGGTCAATAAGTCTTGGTATTTACCTCAACTGAAGTCAATATCAAATGATTATTAATTCATGATATATTCGACTAGCAGCCAAAACTACAACTTAATATATAGAAACATAGTCCTACAGACCAATTTATGTTCAAAATAAATGCATGGAGTGAAAACCCATAGAATTATTTCATATATTTAATAGAAATAACAGTACAACAGGAATATAAAAGAATCTGTTCTTATTATATTACATTTGGATTTGTCTAATAAGCAAAAAGTGTTTTTCTTTTATCTTACAATTTGACAGTTTGCTGGTTTGTTTATAAATCCCATTCCTGCTTGCACTTGTAAGTTTTTTTAATAGATAAATGTTTATATGAGAAAAAAAGAAAGGAGAAGAGAGAAAAAGAAACTTAAAAAGAAGAACGTAGGAGAAAATAGAGACAGAGAAAATAGAGGATGGGTCAAAGAAAAAAATTGGTAAGATGAATTGAGAGACATAAAAAAATAAGGAGGGAGAAGAAGGTAATGGAATCAGAGGGGAAAATTAAATATCACCATTGATTAGCTGTGTATTTTTATAAATTTCAGCAAGACGATATTTATTTCTTTTCAATAATCTCCTCTATTTAAAAAGATGCTTTACCCAACTCTAATGACTTAAACATCATAAATATTCATTCAAAATCTAAACTCAAAAATCTATTAACTTATATAAATAACTCAAAGAAAATTTAGAGCTAATAATTTTACCCAGTAAATTTAGAACAAGTTCATTAAAATCTTCAGAAATTGAGTCATCTCAGCTATTAATTAAAGAAGTAACTAACTATTACTAATGGGTGGATGGTTCATATATAATTACAGCATTTTTTATTTCCTATGAAGGCAAATGACTAACATTTGAAGACAGGCTGCTTAAAAGAAATTGTTCATCAACACTAGACATTGACAAGCTATCAAAAGAGTTGTTGATGTTTATGGTGTTTGAGCCCAGATATATCTTATAGGAAAGCAAGCACCAACTAAAACTAAAAACATTAGTTATTTGATATTTCCCAGGAAGGGCTTTGCCCAATAACTGAGCCTTGAGTCCACATTCCTGAAGCACTGTATCTCTGATCTTAATTGCTGCTCCTTTAAATCAAAACAAGTTATAAATATCTGCCTTTGCCTTTCAAATTTTGATAGTAGCCAAAACTTTCAATTGGTGTTTATATTAACTGGGTACTTTATATTCAATTAAATATTTTTAAATTCAAATTTGCCTTAGATATTATATATTTTCTAGGAATGATGAGTCATTCATTGGCTTAAATTCACCAACCAAAAAGAAGTGATGGTAACTTAGAGGAGTGGGTTACAATAATATCTCTAGATATGCAAGATACTCCTTCAAATCACTAGGAAGATTTGGGAGGTAAAAGGAAACTTGGAGATCATCTCTTCCAACAAATTCACCCTAAAGAGGGGAAAACCAAAGCAAGAAAGAAGATACGTAGTTAATTAGTACCAGGGGCAAAATGAAAATCTAGTTCTTCTATTTTATTAAAAAGGCAATTTTTTAGATCCACTTCCTTTACTTTTCAAAACCTCCCAAAAAGCCATTTGTCAATGAAATGTACAATATTACAAATATACAATATTCACTAATATAACCCAGCAGAGATGACTTTGAAACATGTAAGATTTTCAACTGAAGCCTAAGTTCAATTCTTCCTCCAAATTATATATATATCCAGTGACCAGAATGGTGGAGGTCACAGAACAACCAGAATGACCAGTGACTATGATGTGCACTGTGGCAGCCAACCAGCCTGATCCGGGGCCCATTCAGCCCCCTGCCCCTGGCCGACCCCACCCCTGATTGGCCCCCAACACCCCAGTCAGGGGCAGGGCCAGCCGGCCAACTATCTGCAGTCCCTCCCCCCCCCACCCAAGGTGAGTCAGACAGACCCCACCCATGCATGAATTCATGCACCGGGCCTCTAGTATATTTTATAAACACTATCCCAGAGATACTGCCAAGTTTGATGTGGCTTTAGGTATGGAAATATGAAGAGCTTAGAAATATAAAATGATAAATTCTACCTTTGCTTTTTAAATTATTTTTAAAAGTCAGCAAACAAACCAACAAACAGCAACAAAAACAAGATGATGTTAAACTTAAGCTTAAAAGTTCTTCCCTAAGATGTTTAATTTGAGTCTTAAATAATAGTAAAAGTTAAGAAAATCTATTTGAAGAAATGACAGAAAACTTCCCCAACTTGTTGAAAGAAATAGACTTACAAGTCCAAGAAGCACAGAGAACCCCAAACAAGAGGAACTCAAAGAGGACCACACCTAGACACATCATAATTAAAATGCCAAGGGCAAAAGACAAAGAGAAAATATTAAACTATGCAGGCCAGAAGGGAATGGCAAGAAATATTCAAAGTGATGAATAGCAAGAACCTACAACCAAGATTACTCTACCCAGCCCAAAGCTATCATTTAGAATTGAAGGTCAGATAAAGAGCTTCACAGATAAGAAAAAGCTAAAGGAGTTCATCACCACCAAACCAGTATTATATGAAATGCTGAAGGGTATTCTTTAAGAAGAGGAAGAAGAAGAAAAAGGTAAAGATAAAAAACATATATGAACAACAAAGTGACAACAAATACATATCTATCAACAAGTGAATCTAAAAATCAAATGAATAAAAAATCTGATGAACAAAATAAACTGGTGAATGGAATAGAATCAGGGGCATGGAAATGGAACAGACTGAAGATTCTCAGAGGGAAGGAGGTGTGGGAGATGTGGGAGATGTGGGAAGAGATTAGACAAAGAGCTTATATGCATGTATGCATTACTTATGGACACAGACAATAGGGTGGCGAGGGCCTGGGTTGGGGTGAGAACCAGGTGGAGGGGAGCTATGGGGAGAAAAATGAAGGACATCTGTAATAATCTCAACAATAAAGATTAATTTTTAAAAAATAGTAAAATTTAGCCAAGGAAAGGAAAGTAGTTAATGATGAGGCAGCATATGCAACAGCATTGAAATAAGAGAACTCCTAATATATCCCAGAAATGAGTAAGTTCTTCAGTTTAAACGAAGTGTCTATTAAGAGGTCATAAAAGACAAAGCATGGGCCAGATCTTCCCATGTAACTTCATGATCAGCCACTGACAGATTAATGTGACCAGAATCTCCTTTAAGAAAAATAATTCGACATCAGTGCTGATGGTATGTGTAAAAAAATTATCCTAGATACATAAATATCTGTTGAAAACACTTTTGCTCATCCAGGAGAGAAAAGAGAACACTGGAGAACTAACAGATTTGGATTATAAAGAAGGAAAAAGCTATCTCCTGGGATTTAGGCTTGGAACAGAGAATGAGGAATAGGCTTACAGGATCAAATATGAATTCAGTCTGGAATTCCAAAACTGCAGAAACAAATGCAAAACTGCCCCAAAGCAACATAATCTAAATGTAAGCTCCACAAGATTTCCTCAGATACAGTCTTGTAAAATGAGCTTCAAATTACAAAACATACAAAGAAATTATACGCCAGGAGAGAAAATAAGCAGACACAAGGAACTTCAGGATTACAACAACAGGTAGACCTGTACAATGACACAGGCTCAGTTCCCAGTGTGGAGCATGCAGGAGGCAGCCAATCAATGATTCTCTCTCATCACTGATGTTTGTCTCACTCTTCCTTCCTCTTTGAAATCAATAAAAATATTTTTTAAAATTATTATTTCCTTATTATTGCAAAATGACAAAAGAAAAACTTTATCAGGAAGTACCATATTTTGGATTTGTAGGTACCCAATATCTTTTTATATTAAATTTAGTGGGTTAACATTGGTTAATAACATTATGTAAATTTCAGGTATATAACTTTATAGTATATCTGTGTACTCTATTATGTGCTCACCACCTGAAGTCTAGTCTTCTTCCATCACCTTGTATTTGACCCCTTTACCCTCTTGGCCCTTCCCCCCAGATCCCTCTCCCTCTAGTAACAACCATTCTGTTGTCTGTTATCTATGAGTTTTTATTTGTTTGTTTGTTTGTTACATTTTTTGGTTGTTGCTTTTTGTTTTATACTCCATATATGAGTGAAATCATATAGTTCTTGTCCTTTTCCATTTGACTTATTTCACTTAGCATCATACTCTCAATGTAAGTACCTAATATTTCTAACTTCCAAAAACATGAAGCAAAATTGATAGAACAACAAGAAATAAGCTGACAACTTCACAATTATAATGGCAAAATCAACACACCTCTCTTAGTAACTAATAAAGAGAACCTAAATTAATAGGAACAAATAAGATTTGAACAGTATAATTAACAAGTTTAATCAAATGACCATATATAAAAGCCTATACCAAAAATTATTTTTACAGCCCATCTGAAGCATTTATAACATTTACCTTATTTAACCACAAAAAGCACAGCACAATAAAAATCAGTAACAAAAATGTAACAAAAGTCATATGTTCAAAAATGTAAAGCATATTAAATAATATGTGGGTCAATGAGAAATCATAATGGAAATTATAAAACATTTTAAACTAAATAATATTGAGAACATTATATATCAAAACTTGTGGAAAGCAGCTAAACCAATATTAGAGGAAATTTATGGCCTTAAGTGTTTATATTAGAAATGAAGCAAAATGAAAACCAATGAATAAAGAGTCCAATAAAAAAGTTTTTTAAAGACCAACAGAATAAAAATAGTTTTTTAAAAGAGAAGGGAAAATACTTATAAAACTAATGAAACAGGCAAAATTTTGGCATTTGGATTAATAAAACAGGAAGCAGAGTAAATGAAAACATTAGTAATTTAAAGAGAGACATACAAAAATGTGAGATTTTTTTAATGCTTGAGAGAATACTAGTAATAAATTTATGCCAATAAATTTGAAAACTTAGACAAAAGAATCACTTCCTAAGAAAATAAAAAACACCTAAAGTTGTCTCAAGAAGAAAGAGCACATCTGAGAATAACCAATGAAAAATTTAAATGTATGTAAGTAATTGAATTGAATGTGATACATAACTGGTTCCCAAAAGACATCAAGCAAATATTAACAAACCTTCAAGTAACCATAATCCCATTTCACAGAAACTATTTCAGAAGGCAGATGGAGAAAGTCCCAAGTCAAATCAGTTTAAATAAAAATATAATAGGATGATTTGTTAAGTTAAAAAAGCTTAACCATTCATATGGAAGAATAAATGACTAAGATAATTGAGATGAAGATTAAGATTTGCCTTACAGATATAAAGACTTACTATAAAGCTGTGCCAATTTTTAAAAAATAGTATTAGTGAAATCAAGATAAAGAAAGAGACCAAATGATCAGAAGAGAGACCTTACAAGCAGACCTACACATTTGTGGGAACCTGGTATATGACAGAGGTGGCCTTATAAATAGCTGAAGGAAAAAATGAATTATTTAATAAATAGAGCCAGAACACTTAGATAGCCATACAAAGAGGATAAAATGGGAGCTCTACCTAGGACCCAAATACGACAAAAAATAAATAAAAATCACAACACACACACACACGGAAACTCAATCACTGTTAGTGGGAGTCTGAAAGGTACAATTGCAAGTTGGTATTAGTTGACAAAGTTTAAGACGCATATTCAATCAAGACATGGCAATTTTCCTTCTAGGTATTTACCAGGGAAAAGTTCTCATAGATGTGCACAGGCAACCCAAAAGTGATGCTCAGGACAGAACAGTGTGTGATTGCAGAAAAGCAGAAACAACACAGCTCTCCTAAGAAAAGGAACAAATTAAACTGTGGTGTGTTCATAGAATGGAATGCTATACAGTAGTTGAACAAATCTATTGAACTTCCAGCTGCATAGATTAATATCAAATACAAAATGTTCAGTAAAAAAAAAAGCAAATTGAAGAATGATATGCATAGTATAATACCACTTCCATCATTTGAAAACACTACCAAAAATCATATATAGCCTTAACCAGTTTGGCTCAGTGGATAGAGCGTCAGCCTGCGGACTAAAAGGTCCCAGGTTCGATTCCAGTCAAGGGCATGTACCTTGGTTGCAGGCACATCCCCAGTAGGAGGTGTGCAGGAGGCAGCTGATCGATGTTTCTCTCCCAGCAAATTGAAGAATGAAGAATGATATGCATAGTATAATACCACTTACATCATTTTAAAACACTACCAAAAATCATATATAGTTTACGGTGGAACATAAGCAGTAAGCATAAAATATGGAGTAGAAATACTTCGCCCCTACACCAGAATGCCAGAGAAGAGGAGTGGGTTTCAAACTACATCTTGAATGTTTTATTTCTTTCTATTACTTTCTTAAGAGCATTTGTTGCACAAATGTGAAAATTGTTAATATCTGGGAATCTAAATATTTTTATCCTATTCTTTTTAATACACTTGAAATATTCATCATTAAAAATAAAATGAACTATTAAGAGCATATAACATGAAAAAGAAGGCATATTTCCATTTAAAAATCCTGCCCACATGAGGGTTTCCTGGACTCAAGGCTAGCTGCTCCCCCAGGGCAAGCAACCGAACCAATGAGCCTGGCACTCCTCCAAGTTTCATGGGTATATAGACTAAGGATGAGGCTAAAATAAGCCTCTACTGTGGTAATTTCCAGACCAGGATTTCAAGTCTATCAATCATTAACATTTTTAAAAATGTTATACAGACATACACACATACACACACTTAACATAATTTCACAAAACAGAAAGCACTATAACCAAAAAATTAAGAATCATCTCAGTCAGAATAAACAAAAGTCTTTTCAACAAAATCAGTTTATCTTCATGAATAAGTACATCTTTCTTTTGGGGCCTCAAACAGCGAAAACTTCCTAATAGACCAGGAAGAGACCACAAACCAATGTTTGGAGACCACTTGTCTCGGGAACACATCCGGCACTCGGTTACCAGCCCCAGCCAAGATTCCCAACAAAACTAACATTATGATAAATAAGCCTTTGGAAGAGACCTCAAGTAGATTTCAGGGATTACATGATAGAGTTTGCATTTTCTTCATCATTTCTTCCAGTTTCACGTTCCTCTGAGAAGCAACGGCTGTCCAAGACTAAGTGTACAGTACGCTATGAGTCCCATCACATTCGTCTATTATGAATTACAAGTTATTTCTTTGGCTGGTTTAAGAATTAATTTTTAAAAAGAATTAATTTAATTTCATCTTTTTGCTATATCTTGCCTTGCTTATTTTTGTTTAACTCAGTGCAACATGCCCAGAGCATATCTAAATATTAGAACAACACTTTTATTTGGGACTAGCATCCTTAAAAATAAATACTTTTTCACCTTCCCATGTTTGGACATTAATATTGTTGCCTTCAGTTCTCCTCGGTGCAGACATGCTTTCAGTTTCCTGGGGTCAGCCACATGACCCCACTGACTTTGAAGAAGAGTTGGAAAGGAAGAGTTAATGCATAACGTTGAAAATAGATACGTGGCTACTTAGATTTTGCAGCCAAGTGGTGGTGAGAGGAAGCTGGGAGGTCAGAAAGGAACTCGCTCTTCATGAAAAGTAAAATACAGCTTACTCAATCAATTCAGTGACATCAGTCAAATCAACAGTGTGACAGCACAACCTGTTGAATAAATGGGTCGCTTTTCCATTCACTCCTTTGCCCAATTCCAATGCCATACAGGGTTAGCCAATCTTAGGACTTGTCATCTACAGAAGATCATTCTGGAATTTCTGCCAAGAATCACATATAGAAATCTCTGCCTTCAATATATTTCAAACTAAGTAGGAAATATAAAATAACTACTTATCATAAGCACAGAGTCGCAAAATGATGTAAAAGATCAAGTTAAATATAGCAATTTAACATAGTGTTCAATATTTCTATTATATAATACTACTTATCTATACCACTATTATTGGAGAACTAGCGGCCTGGTGCACAAAATTCATGCACTGGGGGGGGGGGGTTGTCTCTCAGCCCAGATTGAGAGAGGGCACAGGCCAGGCTGAGGGACCCCACTGGTGCACGATGCGGGCCAGGGAGGTTGGCCAGCTACGGAGGGACTGCAGGAGGGCTCCAGGGCATGTCCTGTCCCTTCTCACTCAGTCCTGATCAGCGGGACCCCAGCAGCAAGCTAACCTACCAGTCAGAGTGTCTGCCCCCTGGTGGTCAGTGCATGTCATAGTGAGCGGTTGAGCGGCCTTAGCATATCATTAGCATATTATGGTTTGGTTGGTTGAATGGACGACCAGACAACCAGACACTTAGCATATTAGGCTTTTATTATATAGGATAATAATAAACAGAATGAGCATTGAAATTAATCCATATTTAGAAACATAAGCATACCTATCTCTCTTTCCATACTTAAATAGAATAGAAAGCTATAGTCAGGGCAATGTCCAGTCCTGCGGTTTAATCATTGAAACTTCTATAAATATATGTTTAAGGCACTATATCCTATCATTTTTCTTTTGTCCCCAACAATGCCATGCAATCCATTCATTTGCTAAAAAATAAAAAAGGTCTGCAGAGTACTAGGGCTCAAAAACAGAGCTCACAGGTAAGTTCTAAGTTATGGTTTATTTGATCCAGTAGTGTGCCTTATAAAACTTAATTATAAATATCTGTGCAACACCATGTCATTTTGTTTTGCTCATCTTTGAAACGAATAATTGAACTTTCAATCCCTCACACTGTTGCTGAGGGTGCTTGTTCCTCCTCAGACAGCACAGCACCAGGCGCTCCCACCAGTAACACAACCACAGAGCTGCCTCCTTCACTTTGCAGCTCCCTTTGGATCTGATGGCGAGCATTGCACTCTGCTTTGAACAGTGTAACATACTCTAAAAATAGACATGTACTGGGGAAACACATCAGAATGAAAATGATTTAATCTGTAGTAACATTTGACTGTGCATAGAACACTGCAAAACAGGAGCAGCCCTGACGGTTTATGAATAGGGAAATGAGATGGCACGTTAAAGAAGGCTTGACAGCCGAGAATGAAAGAATGAAGATTCAACTTAAGCTGTTGAAAAACTAACAAGATAAAGACAGGCAGGCAAGTCTTCTTAAATGTGATGAAATAAGGCCTGAAGGGATGGAACGATAGAGAGATTGACGAGTATACGCTTTGAAAGAAAAGATGAATGTGTTCAACCTGACAGTAACATGTGGTTAAATTAATCAAAGTACCAGGAGCCTTAAGCAGTAGGAAAGAATACAAATGTATGCAACAATTGTCTTTGATGGTAGGTGTGAAATTTGAGATAGACCAAAGATGTGGAGCTTTTGAAAAGAAAGTAATTGTTATTATACCGCATTTTCATAACATGTAAATGTGACTACTAAACATAACAAGATCTTCTCTGCCAGTTATAAAAACAGACACAGGGATGTAAAGTACAGCATAGAGAATATAGCCAATAATATTCTAATAACATGGTGTCAGATGGGCACTACACCTACTGGGGCGATCACTTCGTAAAGTATATAAATGTCTAATCACCATGATGTTTACCTGAAACTAATATAATATTGCATGTCAACTGTAATTAAAATATAAATTTTAAAACATAGTAATAATAAAATAAAATAAAATAAAATAAAATGTAAAACAGGAGACTAATAGCAATTCGTATTGCCCAAAGGGAATATTTAATTTTAAGTAATTTTGTTCTTGTGACTTTTAATGATGAATTTTTGAGGGGGGAAACTTTTCAGAGAGTAAGCCTATTGGCAAAATTAACAAGTTGACAGTTTACACTGCCCAGGTCTTCTTTCCAAGTTCCCAAAGGCATGATGCAGCCCCAAATACCAATCCCACACACACATTGCCTCACTCTTCATCCAAGCCACTCTGCCTTGCAAAAATGCTTCTCATGAAGTCAGATACCACAAGTTCCAACTCTTGAGAACACTATTAAAGCAGGGAACAGATGAAAATATTTTCAAAATATTCTCAAGGATAACCACTGGAATAAATTAGTCCTTAACTAACTAAGAGGACCAACTAATCAGAATACCCACGGAATATGCTCATCACTGAACTTTTATTAAATACCATTGAAGAGAAACCAGAGTATGCCCAGTGGGTACTTGAATTATCAGGGGATCACTCTGTAAATTATATAATTGTCTAACCACTATGGTATATGACTGAAACTAGTATAACATAATATCGAATGTCAACTCTAATTGAAAAATAACATCTTTTAAAAACCCAAATCCTTTCACCTACCTGAGTTAAGTGAGAGCATAATCTTTTAAAGCAGTTATTCTTCAGGAAAGATAGAGAATAGTGATGGCTCTTAGAGCATCTGTATTTTGTAAAGGCTCCCCTGTGGCGATTCTGCTTCCTCTTACTACTCCAAACTTCCAATTGAGAATCACTGCTTTCTGGGAAGAAAGCTTTTTTTTTACATATTAAACTGTTCCACCCGTAGTGCCATTCACCTTCGGCCTTCTTATTAAAAATCAATAATGATGATAGAATGAATGGAAGAGAGTTGATAAATGGCAATAATGAAGATGGAGAGGAGAATCCTGTTTGAAACTCACATCTAGGTTAAATCCTTCCTATTATAGTTTAGTCCCTTTTCGCCTACTAGGAGATGGATGTGGAAGACACTTGGACACCATGCTCCTCTTAATAGTCCTTCATACAGTTGAGGACAGTTATTAAGTCACCTCTAAACCTTCTCAATACCAGTAATCCTGATTCTATTCATCTGTTTTCATCAGCTCTATTTTCCAACCCGTTAATCATTTTCATTGCTCTCCCCTGGACCCTATCTAAGTTCTCCACGTATCTTTAAGCTTCTGTGAATTATGTGACCGGTTTATAGCTTTGATAAGCCTGGTCGGTAGAAATGGTAGAATCTCATCACAACAGACTATAAATGTATATTGGGGGAAGGGCAGAGATGGAGGAGCAGATAGTTCAATTCTATGGGAAATTTCAATGCAAATGTGATATTTACTTAAGGCTTTATTCTTTGTAATTATTTCTCAACACCCTACCTTAAAATTTCTAAGCCACAATTACAATCTGTATTTTACATGGATGTCTTTTTAGTGCCAACCTATGGCTGGTTCTATTATTATTATTATTATTATTACTATTACTATTATTTTGTTAATCCTCACCCTAGGATATTTTTTCCACTGATATTTTTAGAAAGAGTGGAAAGGGAGAGAAAGAAAAAAATCTATGTGAGAGAGAGACATTGATTGGTTGCCTACCACACAGGTCTAGACTGGAGCAGGGATCCAACCTGCAACCCAGGTACAAGCCCTTGACCAGGAATTGTACCTGAGAACCTTGGGCTTTCAGGCTGACACTCTGACTAGTGAGCAACACTGGCCAGGTCATGGCTGGTTCTTTGAGAGAACAGAGGGTAGAGACTACATTTTTCAAAAGTTAAAAAATGTAGTGGTTGGCCCTACCCAGTTTGGCTCAGTGATAGAGCTTCAGCCTGTGGACTGAAAGGTCCCAGGTTCCATTCTGGTCAAGGGCATATGCCTGGGTTGTGGGCTCGATCCCCAGTAGGGGGCATGCAGGAGGCAGCCAATCAATGATTCTCATCATTGATGTTTCTATCTCTTTCTCCCTCTCCCTTCCTCTCTGAAATCAATATATATATATTAAATGTAGTGGTTGTTCCTTAAGTGGAAATAGCTTTTCAATTGCAAAGCAGTGCTACTATGAAAGAAGTACCTATGAAATATGGAGAGACTAGGGTATGTCCATTGTATCTCTAATATTCATTATTTCCATGACTTTTCCAAATGAGCCTAAGTGGTACAATTCTGAAAATAGTGTTTTCTTGGATGATGCTCTCACAGTCAGAACTATGAACCAGTCATTAGCAGAATTTCTTCAGTTTCAAAGCCATTAGCTAGGTTGTACTTATGGAAGTTAGCAAGACACAGTGACAGCGATTGGTGGCCAGCTTACAAGCTGGGAACTTTCAGCAAGCTGGGACTCCTCTTCCAACCACCAGGACAGTAACAGAGCTACATCATAGAACTGATGTGAGCATTTGGTGAAAACAGCCCCTGGCAAGTAGTAAGCAAAAGACACTACCAGGAAAGGAGTTGACTACACTTGCAAGTCATAAGCATGGAAGGCAAATGGGAACATGCAAATCTGTTCCCTTGGATATGCAATTATTATACGGGTGCTCTGTCAAACAAGATAAAGCACAGTGATTCTGGGAAAAGCGGAGGGCAAAGAAAATGCTGCTGTGGCCAATGGCAGAATCAGACTATCTCACCACTGAAAACGCATCAGGGGTCTGCAGAGTCTAACAGGAGTCAACTGGAATTCAGCAGATAAGCAGTGGCCTCTACAAGCCTTAAAGATTCCCTGGAAATGAGAAATCATGCTCATCTTTGGAAATCTATTCCCATGTTCGAACCAAATGTCCATATGGAAATTATTATTGTCCCTTGGCTGAGAGCTTCAGTTATAAAACATTTGTGGTGTTTGTAACCTAAAAGAGGAATTTCCTCAAATTTGCTTCAACAGTCTCTCTTTTTTCTAAGGATCCCCATTATCCATACTTCATTTGAGATCAAGTGAATTGTCAAATTAACATGTTTTTGCAGGAAGCCGATTCTGTTACTTCCTTAAAGAGAGTGCTGCTCTTCCCAGGGTTATCAGCAAGCTGCCGCTCTGGCTTCTCATGCCAGGTGCCCTTCCTGACTGGCCGTTTCCCTTCAGGCTGGAGATAACCCTGCACTGACTCCAAATTCTTTCATTCAGTATCTGATTCCATCTCCATCATAAGCCTTCCCTAGAATATGGTTGGACCTGGGCATGGCCATATCTTGGTTCACCGCTAAGATCCCAAGCTGACTTGCCATTGACATTCGTGGAAAATCCAAATCATGTGACCATCAGAAGGAAATTAATGGCTTTTTCTTCACTCAATTTTCTAAACATATAGTTATGAACAATAAACATTTACAGGCAACTGTGATGACTACTGAAAAAAATTTCTTTGGGACCCACATAAAATAGATCATATTCCATAAAACACAGACAATCAAGCATAAACTTTAAGAAAGATTTTGGCCTTCTATCCATTCCAACTATTTACTTATTTCTCTCCTTTTTACTGCAGCTGTCCCCCTGAAAAAGAGTCTATAAATTCACATTATGTTAAAATGAGCAGAACTTTTATTTCCTTAGTCCCTTGTAGTCTGGTTTTGTCATTTCTTTCATGACAGCATTATTCTCTTCTTCCCCCCCAATTCAGGCAGGGATAGGCAAAAGTGGGTTTACAGTTGTTTGTATGGAAAAAATGCAAGTTATTAAATAATAATACAAGAGTAAACTGTTTTGTGTACTCACAACTGTAAACCTACTTTTGCCCACCCCTGTACTTGGCTTCTCTGATTCCCAACTTCCCATACAAGGTCAATAACCAAGTCCTGCAGATTCTCCACTTGCTATGTTGTTCTTTCTATACCTTTTGCCACAGCCTATAGGCCAGGGCCGTATCATTTTCTTCCACTGTTTCTTTTGCAATAGCCCACTAGCTAGCTCTCCAAATCTCCAGTTTTATTCTGTTACAATTCATCTTGCATACCTTTGCCAAACTAAACATCCTAAAGCATAATTCTGATTGTATCTCTTCACATTTCAGACATTCCAATTACGTCTAAATAAAGTCCAACTTCAACTCATATGAGGTCAATGTGTTTGTTGAGTGAATGAGTACAAAAATTCCATTTGCAGGTTTTAGCAACTAACTTACTATTTACTAAAAAAGTCCAAAAGAGAGGTTTGGTTTTGTTTGGTTTCGTTTTGTGTCTTAAGCCAAGCCCCCTCTTATATTCTGTTTGTGGCCTCAGAAATGTTTAAATCATGGCTGTTAAATCAGTGGAAAAATAAAGGAGTTACTATTTTACATCTTCTCTATATTTTTTTAAAACTCCTTCAGACTTCAACTGAATATACCTTTTATCTCCACTACTTAAGATATTATGAATGTTCTCACTATTAATTCTTCTTCATGAATGTTTAACCAGGAGGTTTGAGGCTCAGGGTGACAAAATACACAATTTGTCTCAGTGTTCTCAATTATTTCTTCCATCTCAGGTAAATGTCATTTGAACATATCATATCCTGAGCTAATGAAGAAGAGTTGGTAAAATATAATTGACCATTGTGGAAAATGTCTACCCAAAACAAAATGTATTTACTTATTTGCTTTGTTAATAGTATCTTTTTTCTCTCTTTCTTTTTAACTTTGTTTTTATTGTTGACACTATTACAGATTTCCCCACCCTTTGTCCACCTCTACTGGGCCCCTGCCTTCCCTTCCCTCTGGCCATCACCACACTGTTATCTGTGTCTATCGGTTATACATATACGTTCCTTAGCTAATCCCTTGACCTTCTTTCAAAAATTTATTTCTAACCCCATGAAATATAACAGATCAAAATGGCAGTATAAGCATATGCCAAAATAAGAAATAATGGACAACTATTTTTAAAACATTTGAAAGTGCAATCCTGTTCACAAGCAAGAAAGAAAGTTTTCTAGGCCCCATCAAAGAAAGGGTCTGTGGCTAGGTAATGACCAAAAATGAATGGTAAAGAATGTGTTCCCGTGCTCACACAGGAAAGGGCCTGAGCATACCCCCACATGCACCAAGTGCCCCGAATCAAACCAGTTATAACTGCCTTCTCAGCCTCGGAACAGAGGATAAGGTTGTTTTATTAACACTATCACAACACCTGGTGGAAATGAGGCAACTGCTAAGTTGCAATACAAGTGGGAATGTTTTAAAGAAAATTCCCATACAAGATGAGCTCTTAAAAATATAAATTCACAAAAGAAAATCAGTCATGTAAAAGACAATCAATAAGCCCAATAGAAGGAATATGCAAAGAAGTAGAAATAACTGAGCAACCTGAAAATAACTTTTAAATAATTATGTTTAAAATTTTCAATGAGGAAAAGGAAGATTAGAGTCGAATAAACAAAGGCAGTGTTATGAAATACTTATGAAAAAGAAGCAATTGGAAATCTTGAAGTTGAAAAATGAAATTTTAAAAATTCAATATATGGGCTAAAGAAGAAATTATATAGACCTAATGAGAAAATTAGTGAACTCTAAGATAAAACTGAACAAATGTCACAGAATATATAGCAATAATATGAGAAAACAAGAACATAAGAGAGGCAATATTTGAAGAAACCATACTGAAACTTTTCCAGAATCAAAAAGAGACATGGGCACCTGAAAGAGTCACAAGCAGTATCAAAAAAGAACTCCAAACCCAGAGACATTGTACTAACACTTCAAAAGATCAATCAATGATAAAGAGAAAAACCTTACAAGTTTCCAGAGAGGACAAGAGAGATTACCCACAAATGAGCATAATCAGGATGACAGAACTGTCTCCTCCCCAACCTGAGCTGCTAAAGGAGAATGAAGAAAAATCTCCAAAATGCCAGAATTCCGCATGCAAACTAAAATTCAAAGGAGAGGGCAAAAGAAAGATATTTCCATATTTACAAGCAAACTGAATTATTGCTGAAAGAAGTAGTATGCTATATACTTCAATCTGGGAGGGGGGCAAAGTAATGGGCTGCAAGGAACAATGGTGAGCAAACAAGTCAGCAAGTCATGCTACCATATCTAAACGACTGATTGCTCAAAAAGAAACTAGAAAATTCTAGAAAATAATAACAAGGGAGCAGAGGGCTGATGGAGGGGCCTGAGAGAGGTCAGAAGGATGTTCTAAAATGTTGCTCTAGCCCTGACAGGTTTGGCTCAGTGGATAGAGCATCGGCTTGCGGACTGAAGGGTCCCGGGTTTGATTCCAGTCAAGGGCATGTACCTTGGTTGC